>NC_136128.1:13143677-13381177 GCF_965212315.1 Lampetra planeri | reverse complement strand
GCTTGGTGTGGCTTGAAGGGTAGCGGAGTTGAGTGTTGGTTTCATTTATTTATTATTTAAGGAAAAAAATGGATCGAATTATTCTTAATATAATTTTTTGGAAAAGGTCTATATATACAACACACCTCTAAGTAGCGATTGAACATGAATTTATGAATTTCTGCATAACACAAATAGTATTATTTTCAACACCTTTTGCTATGTCAACTGAATTTAGCTTTCATAAATATTCCTTTTGTAGCCAGACAGCCGAAATTTGTGACCATTTGCCCTCTCATTGTGTGCCATAACAGCCCGCGTGATGAATTTGGGAAAGTTTTTCACTATATCATGAATATATAAATAAGTATAGACGTGTAAGTCACGTGTGACTGTGTATATGCATTCCTCTGTGCCTCGATACTGACGTGTAGATGGTGTGGATATTATTTTCTGTCTGCAACTGACGCTTCCTCTGTAGCTTCCTCTGCAGAATTGGTCTGATGGAGCAAAGGCACTCGGCGCAGCTCGGTGCGACAAGGCAACAATGCGACCGGTGTTCATACAGCACAAATTGTCCTGAACATTTGACACAGCACCAGAGAACTCGCATGGGAGAGAAACCCTTCAAGTGCAGTGTATGTGGGAAGGCGTTTGCACATTCATCTGAACTTGTAAAACACCAGAGAACACACACGGGAGAGAAACCCTTCAAGTGCAGTGTATGTGGGAAGGCGTTTGCACTTTCATCTACTCTTGCAACACATCAGAGAACACACACGGGAGAGAAACCCTTCAAGTGCAGTGTGTGTGGGAAGGCGTTTGCACAGTCATCTACTCTTGTAAAACACCAGAGTACACACACGGGAGAAAAACCCTTCAAGTGCAGTGTGTGTGGAAAGGCATTTACAAAGTCATCTACTCTTGTAGCACACAAGAGAACACACACGGGAGAAAAACCCTTCAAGTGCAGTGTGTGTGGGAAAGCGTTTTCAGATTCATCTGATCTTGTAAAACACCAGAGAACACACACGGGAGAGAAACCCTACAAGTGCAGTGTGTGTGGGAAGGCGTTTGCAAAGTCATCTACTCTTGTAACACACCAGAGAACACACACGGGAGAAACCCCCTTCAAATGCAGTGTGTGTGGGAAGGCGTTTGCACAGTCATCTACTCTTGCAACACACAAGAGAACACACCCGGGAGGAAACCACTTCAAATGCAGTGTGTGTGGGAAAGCGTTTGCACAGTCATCAGCTCTTGTAGCACACCAGAGAACACACTCGGGAGAGAACCCCTTCAAGTGCTGTGTGTGTGGGAAGGCGTTTGCACATACATATACTCTTGTAACACACCAGAAAACACACACGGGAGAGAAACCCTGCAAGTGCAGTGTGTGTGGGAAGGCGTTTTCAGATTCATCTAATCTTGTAGCACACAAGAGAACACACACGGGAGAGAAACCCTTCAAGTGCAGTCTGTGTGGGAAGGCGTTTGCACAGTCATCATATCTTAAAAAACACCAGAGAACACACAAGCATCAGAATATCCACAAGGAGCGGAGTCTGATATCAGCTTGTGAAAGTCAAATTGCTGCAATGAGCCCATCCCTCATCAAACAAGAACCGGAAGAAAATCCCAGCATGGACGCTTTTAAAGGTGTCAAGGTGAAATATGAGGAGGTGAAGGTGAAATGTGAAAAAGTGATGGTGATGAGCCAAGAAGTGAAGGTAAAATGTGAAGATGAAGATTCAACTCCAAAATCGGACCTTCACATTGATGGAGGCAACGTGAAGCAGGAGGAGAATTCTGACTGAGGCAGAGCGAGGCAACTCCCAGCAGTTTGTGGAAGTGGAGGTGTGGGTGGACTTCCTCCGAGACAATACAAAGTCAAATTGAGACCCGGTAGATGTGTAAGCCAGAGACGATGTCGCTCCAATAGATGCACCTTTGTCACAGGCCTTGAATGACAAGAATGTGAAGTTGAACACTCAATTCCTAGGTTCAACCTGCAGGGTAAGAGCGGCCAGTCTTTGTGGACCTGTGGGTTGCGTTGTTCTCTAACCAGGAGCTAGAGCCAATAAGCTCCCAAGCATTCACTATGTTATCATGATTGCATTTATATTGTGCTTGCTTAATCGCCTCGACAACTCGGAGTTTTGTATCGTATCTCGTCTCAAACACTCGAAGAGCATCCCCAAGTGGCAGCTGCCCCTGTGTGGCACAAGGTGGTGGCCCTGCACCGGCCTGCATGTGGACAAGAGTCTGTCAGTAGGGGGCGATGGTTGATGTGGCATCTCAGTTGTGGAGTTTGTAGGTAATGTTTGGAATTTGCTCAATTTTGACCCAGACACCAGCATGCAATGGCCTACTCGTTTTGAATGGCGCAATAGTATGTTGTATATACACTGTTAAGCAAACGGTATTTTTTATAATAGGTTCTTGTGAATGCGATGTAACCTGATGCAGTATATTTCAGTGCAGTCATTCAATTTTGTTAATATGCCTGTCACTAATTTTGAATGAATACTTGTCTGATTGTGTGCGTACATGTACCATTTTGTCTATAAGAGTCAAACATTGAATAAGTAATGTTAGGACAAAGTGTGTGTTTTGGAAGTAACCTGTACAGATTACTCAGGTGAGACTCCTTGTTCTTGTGATACAGGTCAAAGGGTATTTTTGTGTTTTCAGGAAGCATCTCCCTCTGGAGCAACTCATTGTCTTTGAAATAGGGAGCACACTTGGATCATTCATCAGTTACAAGGCAAACCACTTAAAAGTTACACGTAGAGGAGGTACATTCTCTACAACACGAATTATAATTTTGCATTACGTGTTGACGTAGATTTTGTCTAACTCGGACTAGAAATGCTCCTTGCTGATTAACGTCTGGATGTCCGTAACTATCGGTTGAAACAAGCCCGGCTGCTGTTGAGACGCTGTGCACCAATAAGGGTGCACAGGTGGCTTGCACTGAATCAATGACGCGCTCCCAGAAGTCTGTGCTAGTTATAGTTTGTGTAAAACATTCCTTTGTTTCGTGGAGAGATCGATAAATGAAAGATGTCGTGTTTGCTGATCTGCTTCATAGCAAGGAGGTAATTTTAAGAGCACATTTGAAATGCATTTTTGGTACAGATTTGTATTCGGTTACAAGGCAGAGCACATCTAGTAGATACATTCTCCACAACAACACTCATTAGAATTTTGCATGACGTCTTATATGTTGGCGAACTAGGACAAGAAATGGTCCTTGCTGATTAACGTCTAGATGTTCACAACCATGGGGTGAAGCAAGCCTGACCACCTGCAGCCCCCTCAACCATTTACGGCCTTGGGCCAGGAAAGTCACGAAAAAATTGCACACGAACGACGCATTCACGCAAGCACCCGATGCTCCGTTTTGAAGTTTGAAAATGCAACTTTGAATTGTATTATGTTTTAAATTGTGTTTCTTCAATAAAAGCTGATATCATTTTACATCTGGAAGACTTAATTGAAAACGACATTTCGTGTGAATTTTCTCTAGCTAAGTAGATGGCCTTACTTGGGTTCGGTTCGATGCGGACGAGATGAGGCGACACAGAGCTGGCCGTGCCAGAAGACCGCTGTCTGCAGATCGATTCCAACGCGATCGAACGTCTGTCTCTGCGTCTCCGTCGTTCATGCAGGGGGTGCGTAGGTTTACAGCGCCCCCTGCATGAAAATGATGGAAAGTGCAGCGTTCATCACAGAGAGATGAGGTGCGCTTAAATAAGAGTACTAGCAGGAAGTACCCGGCGTTGCCCGGCCGAAAAAAACACACACATGGACTTAGACACACAAACATCGACCCACACACAAACACATCTACTTACACACAGACATTCGCTTCAGATACACACACATGGAGTTACACACGCAAATCGACATACACACATACAGCGACTCGCACACACAGACTCTCACACACACATGGACCTAAGCACACATGGCTTTACACACATCGACTAAGAGACACACACATGGACTTACACATAACAAGGACCCACGCACACACATTGACTTACACACACACATGGACTCACACACATACATATGTTGAGGTGCAAATGACGACACGGAGGCAGGTCTTCAGTTAAGGGCTTGCGCCAGTTATTAAGAGTTTCGGATAACTTCCCCAGGGGTAGGGGTCCTTCACACGAACCTTCACTCTGTCTGTTCCTGGCTCAGCGAGCTCCAGGGCTCTCTCCCTCGAGTCGGATCGGGGGTTCAGCCAACACCGACCAGGGAGAGCAGCACCTTCTATCACTACGGCCGGCTTGTCTCCAGACTCCCTGAGCTCTACCCCTGGCTGGCTCTTCAACCATTCTCTATCCCAGGCTTCCACAGTGACCCTACTTTCGTGACGGGGTCCCCCTTAAGTACCTCGAGGAGACATGACGTCATCGCTTCGCCCAGCAAGCATAACGTCACATCCCATGATGTCATTGCACTGGACAGCGAGCATGACGTCACATCCCCATATTACTCCTCTACACATAGACTCACACTTGGCCAAAAACGGCATAGGTTAGTATGCCGATTTGCTTCTTAAATCCTTTATATTAAGTTCACTTGCTTGCTTGCGCGCTTACGACCGTGCAAATCTTTCGGTCGTTTTTTAACCCACTTCCCGTGATCCAATTGAGCTGAAATTTTGAACACAGACTCGTTGTGCGTGACAATTAATGGTCTTGAAATTTTTTTTCAAAAATTTTACACTTTTTAGGACAAAAATATTATATTTAATTACCAATTGCTTAATACTGCCATGCCATCTCAAGCCAGAGGACGAGAGGACTCTAGCCGCCACGTATATAAAGGATTTATAGTGAAAAACTTTGTTTTTACGGGTTATACTTGTTTACATGAAATGTTCATGGAGAAATATCCTACTTTTAATGCAATATATAGCATACTAATGCTAAACAAAAGGGAGGAATTCACTCTTTCTTGGAAAATGTAGCTATAAAAATTTGGATGATTTTGGCATAAAACTGCATAGGTGCCCTAATCCTAACGACCCCAACCCTAACCCTCAGCCATAACCCTAATCCCTTAACCTAAACCCTAGCCCCTAACCCTAAACTTAACCCCTAACTCTAACCTAAACCGCTAACCATAACTCTAACCCGCACCCTAACCCAAACCCTAACCCGAACCCCTAATCCTAACCCCTAACCCTAAACCTAACCCTAATCCCAAACCCTAATTGATATGCCTTTAAACGCGTCTCAGCGAGATGAGTTGAATTGTATATGGCGCGACTCTGTCGAGTAGAGTCGAAGGGCACACACCACTTGCTTGTTGTGTGACTTATGGAACCGGGGCGGCATTTTGCATTGAAGTCAATGATGGCTGTGATTGTTGCCGATTTGAAGCGCACTGTTTGGGAATGCAGTGCGTTTCACTATTTCAGCACCGAAGTTCACCAAATATTCAACGGTGTAAACATATGGTACAGTTATAGATGTCAATGCAGCAGTTTGTTACTTCAAAATCCGTGAAGAAATAAAGAATTGCAGTGCAAATCGGCCAGAGAGTTTAGTTTTTCTTTTTCCCGGCGCTTGACGTGTTACGTGTGCCCTCTAGTGGACACGTGCAGTACCACAAGCATTCAATTCGTGGTTTCGTCCGCGATGTGGTGGACATGTGCAGTGTAGGCCAACACAGTTCGCCAGCAGTTGCCGCTGTCAGACGTCACCCCGCGCATTCCCCGCAGTTGTGAGTCGCTGCTGCTGCGTCCTGGCGTGAGTCCCAAGCGGGTTGGCGGCGATGAAGCCGTGAAGACACCGCACAGTGACACTGCTGCTGTCACCGCGCCAGGCACTGCAGTTGTACCACTTGACCACACGGTGGCGCTAGAGCACTATGTTGCTCTTTGGTTATTTCAGTAAAGCCACGGAGAAAATAAAATAAAATAATAAAATACGACGTTTCGGTTGCAACACAAGCAACCGTCATCAGGTAAGAATTAATGATAAAACACAGACACGAAAACAACATAGGCAGACACACGTGTCTTTGTGTGTGTTTCTCTGCATGTTGTCTGCCTATGTTGATTCAGTGTTTGTGTTTATCATTCACTAGCGGTGAGTATGTGGGGGTCGCTAGCCCCCGAGATCCCTCCCTCGATAATGCTAACGGCCGGGCTAGCATCATCAATCGCCCCCCCGCTGCTAGGTTCCTCACCCGTGGTGTGGGAGCCGTCGCCCGAGGATTCCCCTCCACCGCGGGTCCGCGTAGCCGGCATGGTTAATTTACGTACGCGCACACCCACACACAGCTCTGCGCGGCACTCACTCAACACTGACCACTCACGTTAGGATCGCGCACCTGTATCACACGGCGTGAGCACACGCGACACCCACTCTCGCACCGCTCTGCGCAGCGCTCCCCCGAGGCGAGCCGCAGCACTACAGAATCACTGCGTACACACGCGCACCCACACGCTCACACTGCACGACAAGATCACGCGAGACCACGCTTCGCTATTAATGATTTATTACCTGGTAACTAATATTGAATCAGTGAGTCGACGAGGCTGGTCTATTCCACTAAACCGGTACCTATTCCCTATTTATCGGCTATTATCCTACTTCACCTCCCCACTCACTGTTTGGCGCCCGCGGAGGTACCTCGATACGTCGCACGGACGTCCGGGTCGCTGGCTGGAGTTGCTGCTGGTCCGCTGGCCTGGAGAGAGAAGAGCGCCCCTTCCCCCTTGGGCCCCCCTATTTATTCTCCCTACCTCAAAGGGATGCTGCGCTGAACAATGGGCTCGTGCACCTCGAGCCCGCGCACGGCGGTTCCGGGCGCTTTTGATCTGCTAAACAGTGAGCGCGTAAATCCTAATTAATCCCTTTCTCACGCAGGCCCCCATCATCGAGGTTCATGCGGCGGCGTCCATTACAAAGGTGCACCATGGGAATTTGTGCACGGCTGCCCGCGTGACCTCGCTCTCCAGGTTATTTCTACTAATAGCCTTATCCTTTAACTCCCCTAATAATGGTGCCTGCGTGTTTTCTAATGATGCTCCTCCATCACAATACTTATTCCCTCTGCCTGCCCCGTCGATACTCGCGTGTGTGGGGGGAAATGCGCCTCAACCGCGGTGGCCGAATGCCCGGGGGAGGTCATCCAATTCCCTGATCGCTGGAAACCGTGAGAGTTATTCCCGATAAGGGTTTCTCGGATAAAAACCGGTCGATCAGGTGACCTTCCCTTCCAGCTCTATGGGGGGGGGGGAATGCATGCGGGTGTGTGCTTATGTGGGGGGGGGGGGTGATGGGGGGCAGTGCGGTGGGGGAAGCCGGGCGGCTCCCTGGCTCGGCAGAGCGGCCCCGTCGCTGTGGCACCACATAGCCCCCCGGGGTGCCAGTCCCCGTCCCGGGTTGACTGGAGCACCTCGCCTGGGTTGCCCCCACGAGGTATCGCCGCGGGGTCCGCGGGATTCGCCCGGCCCTTGTGGCTGGCCTCGGGGGTGGCGGCTCCGTCTCCTGGGGCTCCGGCGGTGGTCTCCTCCTCCATTCCAACGGCTCCCCTCGGTCTCTGGCACCTGCGGGCTGGGGAACAAACTCAGAGGCGGTGGGGTTTAAGGGTCGCCGTCCTCGTCTCCCCCGGCCCCGCCCGGGGCCCCTCGGAGCTCGGGGCTCCCAGGGGCCCATATACTGCGCGAGGCCCCCGGGCACGGGGGGTGGGGGGACCCCGGGGTTTCGGGGTACTTGGACGGCGGGGCTCCCCTCCTCGGGAGCTGCTCGCCACGGCTTCAGTCGGCGGATGTTGACCACCATCTCCCGGCCCCTCTCTCCTCCCTGAATCAGCACCGTCCATGGTGAGATCTGCCGTCTCACAATCCAGGGTCCTCGCCAGTAGGTGGTCAGCTTCCCCACCTGTCCGGCACCGACGCGGGGAGTGTACAGCCACACCTCGGAGCCCGCAGTGTAGAAGGGGGGCTCCATACGGGGTCGGGCGCCCTGCTCTTGCCGCTGGTGCGCGGCCTCTCCGTGCGGGTAGGCTCGGCCCCTGGCCCCTCGCAGGGTCTCCAGCAAGTGCTCCACGGGGTGGCTCCCTTCCTCCCGTTGCGGCGGAGGGACACCGAACAGCAGATCTGCGGGCAGGCGAGACTCGCGACCAAACATCATTAGGAACGGGGTCTGTCCTGTAGATGTGTGAACGGCGGTGGTGTAGGCGAACAGGGCATAGGGGAGGTGTTCGTCCCAGTCCTGTTGATTCGCGGCCGCCATGCGTTTAAGCTTCCGGCAAGAGTCTGGTTCATCCTCTCTACCATCCCGTTCGCCTGGGGGTGATACGCCGTGGTTCGGTCCTTCTGGATCCCGAACTCTCGGCACAGCGCCTGGAATAGTTCGGCCTCGAATTCACTACCCTGGTCGGTAATGACTCGTTCGGGGATCCCGCACTTAAGTACGTAGTTTTCCACGAAGGCCCGGGCCACTACGAGGGCTGTTTTATCCGGGATAGCCACCGCCACGGGGTAGCGGGTGAAGTACTCCACCGCTACGAGAATATATCGGTTGCCCCGGTGGGATCGTGGAAAGGGCCCCTGCAGGTCGATTCCGACCAACTGATTCGTCCGACTGACTCGGAACGGCCTCAGGGGTACCTGGTACCTCGCCGGCTTTTGCCCACACTGCTGACAGGCTCGGCAGCCCTGCACCCAGGCGGCCACATCTTGCGCCAATTTAGGCCAGAGATACTGGCGACGCAGAGTCTCCCGGGTGCGCCGTTCCCCATCATGGCCCCCGAGCGGGTGGTCGTGTACCAGTCGTAGTAGTTGGGGTCGCACATGGGCGGGAACGCAGATGCACCCCGGCTGCCCAGCGTTGGCCAGTTCCCTCACCACCCCGTTTTCTACACACAACCGGGCATACAAACCGCTCCAGGGCCCTGGTAGTGCATCCTTCTTCTCTCGCAGTGCCGCCTCCACCGCCGCCAGATCCGGATCCCGCTGCTGGGGTTGTCGCAGCTGCTCGTCGTCCAAGCCCGGGAAGGCGCAGCCGACATCCTCTTGGATCCGCCCGGTTGGGGTGGGATGATCCGTCTGTTCCCGGGCTCCTTCTGCAGGGGTTCCTGCGGCGCACACCGCACTCTCTCTCGGGGGGGGGAGTTTAGTTTCCGCGCGCTCCTTGGGTTCTGCTGCCTGGCGGCAGCGTCCCCCCGTGAAACACGGGCAGGCGTCTCCCTCCCTCGTCTCAGCGCGCACCGCGGGCCGTCTTGACAAGGCGTCCGCGTTCGCGTGTGTCCGCCCCGCTCGGTACTCGATCTGCAGGTTGTACTCCTGCAGCTGCGCCAGCCATCGAGCCATCTGCCCCCGCGGTTCCTTGAATGTAAGGAGGAACTGCAGTGCATAATGATCGGTGCGCACACGACATCTCCTGCCGTACAAGTACGGTCGGAACTGTTTACACGCGAAAATCACGGCATACAGTTCCTGACGGGTTACGCAATAGTTCAGCTCGGCCCCGCTCAGGGTCCGACTGGCGTACGCGATGACCCGCTCCGTCCCACCCTGCACTTGCGACAGCACCGCGCCCAGCCCACTGCTGCAGGCGTCAGTGTCCAAAATAAAATCGGTGGTGAAATCTGGGAAAGCCAAGGTGGGGGTGTGGGTGAGGTGGTCTTTGAGTGTGGTGAAAGCCGTCTGACAGGCCTCCGACCACTGATAGGGGTTCTTAGGGGAGGTGAGTTGGGTGAGGGGGCGTGCAATCTCACTGAATCCCTTTACAAATCGACGGTAATAAGTGGCGAGTCCCAAGAATGACCTGATCTCCGTCAGGTTCCTCGGCCGCGGCCAATCCACTACGGCACGCGCCTTCTCGGGATCGGTGCTCACCCCTGCCTCGCTGACTCGGTGTCCGAGGTACCCCACCTCGCGCTGCGCAATGTAACACTTACGCGGCTTGAGCTTGAGATGGGCTGCTCGCAGTCGCTGGAATACTTCCTGCAGCCTGGACCAGTGTTCGGACAGCGACCTACTGAACACTATTACGTCGTCCAGGTAAATCAGGCACTGTTCCCACTGTAAGCCCCGCATCACCAACTCCATCAACCGCTGGAACGTCGCGGGCACGTTAGTGAGTCCGAACGGCAACACTCGAAACTCAAACAGGCCCATCGGGGTGGTGAATGCTGTTTTTGGCCGATCCTCTTCCGTCATCTCCACCTGCCAGTAACCGGACGCCAGATCGAGGGTGGAAAAATACCGCGCTCCTGCGAGACTGTCGAAGGTGTCGTCGATGCGGGGTATGGGGAAGGCATCGCCGAGTGTGACTGCATTTAGTTTACGGTAATCGACGCAGAACCGGGTTGACCCATCCTTTTTCGTTACTAGTGAAGTATTGGAAATGACGGCAGGAAACTCCTTGACGGGTAACACACTTCTTTTATTAAATCTTCACTTATCTCGATACAACGTGTAGTCTCTATTCTTCTGCGTACGGTCACCAGACACCGGTACAACTCGTAACCTCTTCTCTTCTTATAACACACCGTACTGAACTCGTGTAGACTCCAAGCCTCTAGCTACACACGCCTCACTCGTCTCGTGTAGACTCGCCTCGTGTAGACCCTATGCCTCTGGCTACACACACATCACTCGTCTCGTGTAGACTCTTCTCGTGTAGACCCTATGCCTCTGGCTACACACACATCACTCGTCTCGTGTAGACTCTTCTCGTGTAGACTCTATGCCTCTGGCTACACACACATCACTCGTCTCGTGTAGACCCTACGCCTCTGGCTACACCCATATCACTCGTCTCGTGTAGACTCTAGGCCCCGGCTACACACTCGGCATGCTGACACTGCATGCTCACACTACCCCCGCCTCTGGGTTACACAGAGTCCCGGTCCTCGCAGGACAGCGGGACTAGGTACCGCAGGGCCCTGGCTCTTCTTCCCGTCTTCAGTCTTCGCTGGTTACACTTCCCCCGTGCGCCTCTGTGCATCCCCTTATATAGTCGTTCCTCCCGGGAGACGGAGCGGATGCGGACCTCGATGCGAGCATCGCTTGTTAGTGAACCAATCACAACGCGTTATCTGTACGATCCTTTTTCCCCAACGCGTGTTTCCACTCACCAACCAATCACGCCGTGCTGCCACTCGATCACTCCCACACCAGCACGTCACCGGCACCCAGCCAATCAACACCACACAACCCACGATCCCGCGCTGACCCCTGATCCCTCACCGTCAGCGCGCGTCACCACCCACACATCCAATCACAACGCGCTGGCACCTGATCGCTACCCCAGCGCGTATCACCACTACACTAGTACCACTGGGGCTGACCAGGGGCTCGCCGAGGGCTGAATTATGTTATCGCGTAGCATATCCGTGACTGCCTCTTTGATCTGGGTCCGTTCAGGCGCGCCCACTCGGTATGCGGGGAGTTTGATGGGTCGGGCTGCACCTGTGTCAATTTGGTGCTTGACCAGGTCGGTCCGGCCCACGTCCGAATCGTGCTCACTGAACACGTCGGCGTACTCCCGCAATAACCCGCGCAGCTGATCGGCCTCCCCCTTAGGTAAGGCTGCCCAAGGCACATGTAACGCATCCTGCAGTGGAACAATCTCGGCTCGGGGGGTCGGGCCGACCCGCCAGGCCAGATCCTGGCTGTCCTCGGAGCGGCCAGGGTCCTCCGCCCAGAGTGCGAACACCGAGTCGTTCGAGTGGCGAGCGTGCAGGGGGTGTACGGTGGCTACCGGGGTGCGTCGTCGTATCATTGCCGGGGTACTGTGTGGGTTAAGCACACGTATAAACAGCCGGCCCCCATTTGCGTTTACCAGTGTGGCTGACCCTACCACCCCGTATCGCGATGCCAACTCCGGGTGAGGAGTCAGCATTACCTCGCCCGATGGTCGGTGGGTTGGGTCGGTGGAGAGGGTTGCCACTGGCACCAGCATCTCGGCGAGAGGTCCGATGGTGACGGCCGACACCAGCGTAGCGGCCACGGGTGTGAAGCGTGGGCGATTCGGCTCCTGTCCTAGGAACGGAATCCGCTCCCCGCTGCCCTCCACCGTAGCGCATCGTTGCCGGGGCTGTACGTTAAGTCCCAACTTTTCCAGGAGGTCCGTTCCTGCAATGCACTCGTGGCACAACACACTCGACACGTAGAATTCCTGTGTGCACACCTGGTTTCCTAGACGGACCTCGAGGGAGACCTTCCCCAGCAACCCCATCCCGGCTCCGCTTGCCGTGTGCAGCGCGCGATCCGGGGCCTGCAGACAGCCCACGTCCACCCCGAGCATGCTGCAGTGCGCGGCGCTCATGAGAGAGGCCACGGCGCCCGTGTCCAGTAGGATCCGGGTGCGCTGCCCATTCACCTGGCCTTCCACCAGCGACGTGGCTCCCGTTATCCCTGCCACCAGCTCCCGCAGCCAATCGCCCGAGGTCCCCGCGCCCTTGGGTGTTGTCGTTGTAACCTGTTTATGGATCACTCGCTCGCCATTATTCTCATTATCGTCTATTTGTATCGGGACCGCGTCGATTGCACCCCTAGTTGGTCTGCTCACTAGGAGGGACAGTCTCTCACTAGATGCCCTCGGCGATCGCACATATAACATGCCCGGGGAGGGGGGGCGGCTCCGTAGTGGGCCCCCTGCCCACTCCCTCCCCCCCCATTACGCCGCTGTCCACCCTCCGCCTCTAGTCGGGCTACCCTCCCAGATAACCCTCCCACCGTGGCGCGTAGGTCCCCCATTTCGGATCGGATGGTCTCAACGGAGGATTGCAGTTTGGCCATATTTTTATTCGTTTCCTCACCTACTTGGTTTACCTTGTTGTCTATCTGGGTTACCTGGCCGGAGACATCCTTTATACCCGTTTGTATACCGGCAACCCATCCCGGGGTTGTCTCGCGGGACACTGGAGGTTCTCTTTCCCGGCCCCTTACCGTCCTCGCGAGCTCCTGTTCCTCCTCCTCGTCTTCCGAGAGCAGGCTCGCAATGGCGCGCTCTCGTCCCAGCCCCCGGAGCTGCGCGCGTTCGCTGTGAATTCTTTCACACTTACGTGCGCGCTCGACAAGGGTGTTAAAGGGAAGACGTGGGCAGCTCATGTCTGGCTGCCACCACGCCGTGCGAGACAGGTACCGCTGGATTTTCTCGGCGGCCAGTTCCTCAATAACATCAGTTGCGTACCCCGGGCGTGCGATCTTTGTTAACTCGCGCACATCCTCGGCGTAATCACGTAGATCTTCGCCAGGTTGGCGACGGCGTGCCTCTAAGGCCGATTTTGCTTCCTCCTCGTCACGCGTGCCAAAACGCTGATCGAGTCGGCGCATCAGCTCCTCTAGCTGTGTCTGTGCGCTCGCGGGTAACGCTTCTACAAAATCGGCTGCCCGCCCATCAAGATTCATATTAAGTTGACGTACTGCCTGCGCGTCCGTCCATCCATTAATTTCCTTGGCCCCTAAGAGATTGCGGGCGAATGCCTTCCACGAAGGGGCCCCCCGGCCGGTAAATATTAGTCTTATTTTAGCGTGAGGTAACGCGGGGGTCCGTACCGCTTCTGACACCAATTTGTGGGGGTCGCTAGCCCCCGAGATCCCTCCCTCGATAATGCTAACGGCCGGGCTAGCATCATCAATCGCCCCCCCCGCTGCTAGGTTCCTCACCCGTGGTGTGGGAGCCGTCGCCCGAGGATTCCCCTCCACCGCGGGTCCGCGTAGCTGGCATGGTTAATTTACGTACGCGCACACCCACACACAGCTCTGCGCGGCACTCACTCAACACTGACCACTCACGTTAGGATCGCGCACCTGTATCACACGGCGTGAGCACACGCGACACCCACTCTCGCACCGCTCTGCGCAGCGCTCCCCCGAGGCGAGCCGCAGCACTACAGAATCACTGCGTACACACGCGCACCCACACGCTCACACTGCACGACAAGATCACGCGAGACCACGCTTCGCTATTAATGATTTATTACCTGGTAACTAATATTGAATCAGTGAGTCGACGAGGCTGGCCTATTCCACTAAACCGGTACCTATTCCCTATTTATCGGCTATTATCCTACTTCACCTCCCCACTCACTGTTTGGCGCCCGCGGAGGTACCTCGATACGTCGCACGGACGTCCGGGTCGCTGGCTGGAGTTGCTGCTGGTCCGCTGGCCTGGAGAGAGAAGAGCGCCCCTTCCCCCTTGCGCCCCCCTATTTATTCTCCCTACCTCAAAGGGATGCTGCGCTGAACAATGGGCTCGTGCACCTCGAGCCCGCGCACGGCGGTTCCGGGCACTTTTGATCTGCTAAACAGTGAGCGCGTAAATCCTAATTAATCCCTTTCTCACGCAGGCCCCCATCATCGAGGTTCATGCGGCGGCGTCCATTACAAAGGTGCGCCGTGGGAATTTGTGCACGGCTGCCCGCGTGACCCCGCTCTCCAGGTTATTTCTACTAATAGCCTTATCCTTTAACTCCCCTAATAATGGTGCCTGCGTGTTTTCTAATGATGCTCCTCCATCACAATACTTATTCCCTCTGCCTGCCCCGTCGATACTCGCGTGTGTGGGGGGAAATGCGCCTCAACCGCGGTGGCCGAATGCCCCACGCCGCGACCACACCATATTAAGGCCGGCCGCAGCGCCGCGGTGCCACGTAGCACGGGGGAGGTCATCCAATTCCCTGATCGCTGGAAACCGTGAGAGTTATTCCCGATAAGGGTTTCTCGGATAAAAACCGGTCGATCAGGTGACCTTCCCTTCCAGCTCTATGGGGGGGGAATGCGTGCGGGTGTGTGCTTATGTTGGGGGGGGGGTGATGGGGGGCAGTGCGGTGGGGGAAGCCGGGCGGCTCCCTGGCTCGGCAGAGCGGCCCCGTCGCTGTGGCACCACAAGTACCCGGCGTTGCCCGGGCGAAAAAGGCACACACACACACATGTAGTTACACACACAAATCGACTGACACACACACGTAGAGTTACACACACATATCGACTCACACATACATACATAGACTGAACAACAACCACCGCCATTCGCCAGTAAGTGGCGGTGACATCACCACAACGCTTGTACCAGGCTATGTGCACCTTGAGGCCACGTAAAGTGTCGAACGCCCGCTGGCAGGAAGTCACGGGGCAGACCCAGATGGCACAGGTCGACTGACTGAGACGACTGGCTGATGCACCACCTGTGCCCCCTACTGTGGCAACTTGCTGTGCTTTAGGCACCCGGCGCTCCGCTCATTGTTGTGAGCGTCGCTCCTCCGCCCTCTGTTGTTGTTGGAGGGCGAATGCCGCCCGAAGCGCTCTATGAAATACAACTCGAGGGCATGGCTATGCACGACAGACAGACAGACAAACAATCCCTTGTGGGCAACGTGGAGCTGTTGTAGTTCCTACCTGCACCTGTAGTTCCTACCTGCACCTGTAGTTCCTACCTGCACCTGTAGTTCCTACCTGCACCTGTAGTTCCTACCTGCACCTGTAGTTCCTACCTGCACCTGTAGTTCCTACCTGCACCTGTTGTTCCTACCTGCACCTGTTGTTCCTACCTGTCCCTGTTGTTCCTACCTGTACCTGTTGTTCCTACCTGACCTGTTGTTCCTACCTGCACCTCTAGTTCCTACATGTACCTGTTGTTCCTACCTGACCTCTTGTTCCTACCTGCACCTGTAGTTCCTACCTGCACCTGTAGTTCCTACCTGCACCTGTTGTTCCTACCTGTCCCTGTTGTTCCTACCTGCAACTGTTGTTCCTACAGCAGTATAGATGAAAAAAACTGAAACTCTTCCGGCAGGCGAGACTGCGCTGCGGGCTACATGACCCAGCCACCGGATGCCCGAGCAGCTTCTGTTTGGTTGCATAGAGGGGGCTAAACGGGCACGACATGTGCTGGAGAAGAGATGGACTGCTGCTGAACCACGATACCACCACGCCCCACACATTCACCTCTACACCCCCAACGAAGACACCGCAGAGTTCCACAGCTGCCATCGCGGTGCTGTGGCACTGCAGGTTACAACGTGGCCACGCGGTGGCACTACAGGATAATGTATCGGGCGTCCATGTTGGTTAGTTCAATTAGCGGCGTTCTTTGTGTTAGTTTGTGTATCTATTGAGCGTCGTCCATGTTACGCATTGACTCAAAGTCGGTTGCCTTCCCGACTCCACTCAACCTGGGTTGCCTCACGGAACAAGAACGCATCACATTCATTATCTTTGGTGCATCATTTTTACTGTTTCAAGTGATGGCATCTTGCAATGATGGGAAGAAAATGCATTAGCTGATTGACAATCAATATATGCGCAAGTTCATCAGTTGTTTATGTATCAGCACGTGAGCACGTCGCTCTAACGCAGATGGTGCGCGTGGGTCACGTGAGTGGGGAGCTCGAGACGAGCGCACGCGTCACGTGAGGCGTCTGCACCAATCCCTGAGGCGATCTGAGGTCAGGTGACCAGGGAGTGGCCCTGACGAGGGGAGTAGCGCGGGCCCGAGCAGCAGCAACAACCATCACAACAACAACAATCACAACAACAACAATCACCGTGAACATTACCACGACGTTAACTTCAACTCCACACACATCGACACTCCTGCGTCTTAGTTTCCCCCCCTCACCCCTCTCCCTCCTCCTCCTGGTCTCCGCCATCCTCGTCTCCCTCCACTCGTCTCCGCCATGTACTGCTGCGTGCCGCGCGTCGAGGACCGATTCGACGAGGTCGGCGCCAAGTTCGCGGTGAGTTGCGCGACCTCCTCGCTCCCCCCCCCTTGGTGCCGAGTCCTCGCTGGGAGCGAGCCCGGCGCGCGTGGAGTTCACCCCCCGCGTCTCTCGTCTGCGCCGCAGGTGTTCGTGGTCCACATCAACGGGGTCCTGCACTGCCGAGTGCGCTACAGCCAACTCCACGGGCTCCACGAGATGGTGAGCGCCCCTCTACCCTCCTCACTCGCTCACTCGCCCTTCAGGTGCCGGGAGCGGTGTTTCTGGCAGCGCTGTACGCGTGGAATATAAAACGGCCGAGGGGCCCGAAAGCCCCGAACATTTTCAAGTCGATTCCCGACTCTTGACTCGCTCCGTTTTAAAGTTTCCTCGGTGTTTGTCGTTCAGCTGCGGCGAGTTTATGGGACGCGGGAGCCACAATTCCCTCCCAAGCGGCTCTTCGCGCTCTCCGACACGCAGACCGAGGAGCGACGGAGACAAATCGAGCAATACCTGCAGTGCAGTGCGTGACAACACTACCCACCACCCCACCACCACACCACCACACACATACACGCTCTCATACAAAACACCACACGACACTCACTCACCCACACCCACCACCACACTCATCCACACTCCAATACCTGCAGTGCAGTGCGTGACAACACTACCCACCACCACCACACCACCATCACACCACCACACTCTCATACACACCACCACCACCACACTCTCATACACACCACCACCACACTCTCATCAACACCCACCACCACAATCTCATATACATCCACCACCACACTCTCATACACACCCACCACAACCACTCTCACCCACACCCACCACCACACCACACTCATCCACACTCCAATACCTGCAGTGCAGTGCGTGACAACACTACCCACCACACCACCACACTCTCATACACACCACCACCACCACCACACTCTCATCCACACCCACCACCACACTCTCATACACATCCACCACCACACTCTCATACATACCCACCACAACCACTCTCACCCACACCCACCACCACACCACCACCCCACACTCATCCACACTCCAATACCTGCAGTGCAGTGCGTGACAACACTACCCACCACCACCACACCACCACCACACTCTCATACACACCACCACCACACTCTCATACACACCACCACCACCACACTCTCATCCACACCCACCACCACACTCTCATACACATCCACCACCACACTCTCATACATACCCACCACAACCACACTCTCATCCACACTCCAATACCTGCAGTGCAGTGCGTGCCACCACGAGGAACCCTCACACCCACCACCACACTCTCATCCACACCCACCACCACACCACACTCTCATCCACACCACCACACTCTAATCCACCACCACACCACACTTTCCTCCACACTCTCATCCACGCTCCAATCCAAACTCTACCCACAACACTCATCCACACTTCTCACCACCCCACCACACTCTCATACACACTCCCCACAAAACTCATCCAAACTCTCCCCACAACACTCATCCACACTGCCCATCTCCCCACCACACACTTACCCGCACTCTCCCCACACACCCAACCACACTATTCCATACTCCTCACCACATTCTTATCCACACTCCAATCCACACACCCAACCACAATCGTACACATTCCCCACCTTCCAACCACACTCTTATCCACACCCCCTACACTTGCCACCACACTCCCCACCACACGGCCAACACTAAACCACTGCCCGGAACTCGGCACGACCCTCTGGCAAGAATCCCTGGGATGGTCCTCCACTGTTTTGCTGTCAGCACGCGTTCCTAGCGACATCACAGCCAATCGGCACTGGGAATCACAATGTTGATGCAGAGAGATGCTTGTGTTTCTGCCTGGCCACTAGCGCATGTGTCTGCATTGTGTATTTACAGTCAGCCAGGATGAGGAGATGTCAAAGAGTGAATCGGTCACCTCTTTCCTTCGAAAAGCACAGCAGGTAAGTGTCAACAGAGCTTCACTGGTGCTATTTAACTACACAACTACGTCATCTCCTGGTTTCCTAATTTGTGAACCACGCTCATTTGTAGCTGTGTCCACCAAATGCAATAACTGGAGCCCGAGTACAGAACAAATGTGTAAAACCAACCAGGCAGCAATTTGCGTCGGCTCCCATATTGAGAAATGTAGAACCCCCAGATCATGGGACCTCCCTTGCCACTATCAAAATATAAGAATAGTTTTTGCCCTTTCTGGCAATAAAACAGGTTTTAAGATGTTAAAACACCAAACTGAAACCTTTTTCAAGAATAATGTCTGCTCTAAAGAAGCTGTCTCTAGTGTGGACCAATCAGTTTCAAAGACAATGCACATACTACCAGAGCATGTTTTTGTTTGCATGTTTACCAGATGTATATGCGGTTAATGCAGACATGATTCCTTGCAAAAGGTTTCAGTTTGGTGTTTCAACATCTTAACACAACTGTTTTATTTCCAGAAAGGGTAAAACCTATTCTTATTTAGAACCCCCAGAGTCCGTGTCCCAGCTGTATCGAAAACAACGACGTGCGTCAGTGGTCGCTAGGGATTACGTCATCGTCCCAATGCACCAGCAGCCAATCAGCTGCCAGGAAAACCCAATGCAATATGGTTGCTGTTGCATCAAGTCCCTGTACAGGATGGCAATGTGACGTCTTGCCACCATGCCCGTCAGCCGGTCCAGGTTGCATATTTGTTATTGATGTTTTTTTAAGTGAGTGAGTGCAAATGTGTAATTGTTAATGTGTTACTTTGCATTGGTATGTCTGTGAGCGTTTATTATGTGCCTGCAGACCTTAAAGGTTGCTCACTAACAGGTTCTTAAAAGGTGACATGTGGGATCTTCTGTTTATAACAACGCATGTCTGTGTGGGGAGAGTATTTATGATTGTGCACGTGTATGGGTTTTTGTGTGAGAGAAAGTGGCTATATGCATGGCTCTGGGTGTGTATTTGTGACTGATTTTGTGTCTGCGTGTACATTTGTGATATTTTGTGTTTGTGAGAGTGCTCGTCTGTGAATGTGAGTCATGACGGATTTAAACGTTGTTCCCGACCGCCCTTAAGTTCTCTATTACATTTACGCAATTCCTTTGCCTCAGCAGCTCTCCCACTATATTTTTCACCTGATGACAATTGCTTGTGTTGCGATCGAAACGTCATGATATTGTTATTATTTTTATATTTACGTGGCTTTACCGAAAGACCCAAATCATATGAATTCCATTGTAGTGGCACAGAATTGGGACACATCTTGGCCTAGATAATTTATAAAATGGTGTCAGTCGTTCGGTACTCGGGCCCCTGGCCCCTTCAGTGTGTCACAGTTTGGTGTATGCACTCTTTGCCGAGTTCAAATAATATAAACGTTTCTTGAAAAGTTGGGTTAATGTTTCTTAACACTGTAAAAAATGCAGCTATTCAACTCGATAAGCTTAAATGTTAAGCTTCTGTAAAAATAGCCATGTCGAGTACTGCTCAACTTAAGCTTGTATATTCAAATAAAACTGGATTATCAGTGACATTTTAGGTGCCCATTAGAGGAAGTAGAACGCTGCTGAGGGAATTAAAGTACAGAAGGAATTTATAAAGCAGTTCCGTGTGCATGTGCGGTGGAGTATGGGAAATATGTAGTCTGCACTACAATAACTAAAACCTCGTTTGATTCTTGGCAAATCACTTGACCTTAACTTTTCCTGAGCTGACTCTTCCTAAATTAAGTCCTGTGATGTGGTGCGTACACAATAGCACTTGGTAGAGGCACATGATTGTGTTTCACACCTTACCACCATGCCCTTACGTATCATGTCAGCCTAAATGTTCGGCACATAACGATGTTCGATGTATAAAGTAGATTGTTATGCTCATACATGCATTTCATCATAAGTAAAAATATGTTGTTATTGATGAAAATATATGCTAATGTTACGTTTCAGCTAATGGAGTAAAACATATACAAAAAAGGCAACAATAAATACAAATAAGACATGATCAAAATGAAACAGATGAATCAGTCCTTGATCAAATCACAACACATGAATTTCTGGAAGGATTGAAGTAATTTTCACGAATTTTTTTTTTTATTTGGACTATTGCACAGCACACGTGGCCTCTATTCTGAATAATGTCATTGTATCTTTAATGTCTGCTATGAAGCTGAAGATGCGTATTTATTGTAATACGCCCATAGTGTTACGCAGGTCAGCTGTGGGTCTCAAACCAAGAACAGCAAATGCGCTACCACTTGGTCATGTCACCGCACCATGCTATGTGACCATGTATGCTGGCCTTAAAAAGTGGTTTGCTATGATAGTTAACTCAACAATCTTTTGTGTGTTCTTGCGTGCGTGTTCATATGCGAGAACAGGACACTTGGGAGGTGCACGAAGCACAAGTTGAGGTGCATGTGGTACTACCAAGTGGAGAGACTTCACCTGTAGTCATCCCCAACACGTCCCCTACGCACAGCGTGCTGCAGGTTAGCATGAGGAGCCATCGCCACCACAGTTGTGGGAGTCGCCCTGTTTCCTCTGAAGTATATGTATGTTGAACATATTTTGCACCATATGTTGCCATCTGTGCGGGAAGTGATATTAAACACGGAACTGAGTCATGTCTGTTTCACATCCCATCCCCCATTCCCTCTGTGTATCTCTACCCAATGTTCATACTATATACCCATAAATCCCTTAACTTGTTCCTTACTGTTTTTTTGCATTTCTAAATACCATGTAACCTATTCAGCTTAAAACATGTTAACTGTGGAAGGTATATTTCAACTATCTTTGTGTTCGCTGTTATACGTGTCGTGGTAGCGGAAAAAAAGTAGTTTTGGAAATCCTTAACAGCACATAGCCACCCGTGAGAATTTCAGTAAAAGACACCACGTAACTATTTGTAGTGTCTATTAACAATTATATTACGAGAACAAGGTGCTTACTCAGCCATATAGAGGAGTGCTTTGCTCCACATCTAATTATATAATTCCTTCAGAGTTTTAGGTAACTGAATTGAGTTTTAGCAAACTAGTCATGATTTAGTTATAGCATTTGTCACTGTCCACAGGTGTCTACCTGTTTATGATCCTGGGTCAGTGCATATGGGGACTACACTTGGCCTAACAATGGTGCCTCAAGCATTGTATGAACATCTGGGCTGGGGAGACACCATTCCTGATGTGCCTTGATGTCCTGAAGTGATTTCCAAGAGGACCTGCTTGAGCAGCCTGTAAGGGACCACCAGGGTGCTTCTGTCTGTGTGAGTGTGCAGGCTGTTGGTGTAGCTGTAGGGATACCAGATGATCTGCTTCCCAATTTTGGTCTCTTTTTGGGACACTCGGAGGGGGAAAGGCAACTAACATGTACGATGTCACACGCGCACACTTGCACACACACATGCATATACACTTATATGCATGACACTGTGTTTTAAAAAAAAAAAAAATTTACAAAACAAAAAACACTGAAAATGCATAAACTGCCTCGTAACATTTTTGCAAAATGCTTATGAAAAAGGGCCAATGCATGTACATTGCGGCTCACGTAGTCAATACTCATTGTATTTTCAATATTAATTTATATTTGTGCTGCTGTAATGGAGGAGCTCTTGAATAATTGAAAGGGGTAGATCGGTTAAAGTTTGAATTATGGCTAGACCCTTGGCTCTGGTGTTGCATTAAAATAATGGATATTAGTGACGGCTACTTTTGGGTGGTCCTTTTTACTATGCATAACTGGCTTCAGATTCACCTTTGTCACTGTCTTGCAGCTGCTCCAGGCAGTATTATTTCTATGAGAGTCCTATGATGTCAGTGCTGGTCGTCCCCATTCCTCAATTGCAGTGCTGTCCTTTACAGTGGTGCGGCGGCTGCAGGAGTTTGAGTTGCCGTTTGTATCCGTGCTCAGCTCGCCCATCAAAGGATCCTGCCTGTTCCTTCGCACCAGGTGGGGTGGTGTCCTTCCTTGTCTTCTCATCTTGTGTTTCTATGGTTAGGTTAAATTCGTGACTATTTGCATACAACCTGTGGAATATTAAATGTTTTACGAGTTACGTCTGTCATAGCCAACAAGCTGGTTAGACTTGTTTTTATTTTCCTATTCATGTAAGAGTAACCTATAACTGTTGATGTATGCCATGTGTGACGCAGCAAAGTATTTTGCACATTCCACACATTGCATTTCACAATGTGGTAGTTTCAAATACCATTCAGTATCACCCACCATCATGGAAAGGTTAGTATTTTGACAAATCAATAACCTGTGTCTTTGGTATGTTCAACCCTGGCCAGACCTACCAAAAAATCCTGAAACATGGTTAAACAATCCTGATAAACTAAACCCTGACCAAGCTCACCTAATCAATCTAAACCTTGGATAAACCCTGCTAAGTGAGCTGTGTGCTGGTTATGTTAACCATGTGTGTGTGTGTGTATATATATACAGCTACCTGGACAGGGAATTAGACAAGTTCGTGATGGCTGATGCTGTAGGGCTCAAGCTCCTTTACCAACAGGTGAACCTCATTAATATGATGGACTGAGTGACTATAATTTACAGAAAAATGATTGTGTTATAGATTTAAGCTGTTGGTGACAGTTGTGATGTGGATAATGTGTTGCATTGCTAGGCCGTGGCTGATATTAAACGAGGCTGGTGTGAAGTTGATGCAGCACAGAAACAGAAACTTGCCGAGTTGCACAATCATGGCACATTCGAGGAGGTAAGACACGTCCATCCTTCATCATCTCTCATCCCTGTTGTCCTATTCTATTTGATGGACTTAAAGCTTGACCGGCTTGCGACCAGTTTCGCCTTTCTCACTTGCGACGAGGTTGAGGCAATAGCTAAGCACAAAGGGTGCTGTGCCGTGCGTGTGCAGTTTTTGCGAGTGGCGCAGTCGCTTGCACAGTACGGCTGTGTGCGCCTGGACAAGTGTGAGTGTGACTGGCCTGAACCAGACAGCCGGGCTGCGGTGCGTGCCGGTGGTGGAGTTCTGGCTTGCCGCTCCACTCGCCCCGGTGGCCAGGGGACCACGGAGGAGGGTACCTTCAGGGTGACGCGCATTCGCAGCTGGACCGTCACCAGCCGGGTGGGTGAGCACACGTGCATTCACTGAGTGTACGTGCCCATTGGATTTGGGCATATACATTCATGCACACGTATGCTCAGGTGCATGTGTTTACGCATGCACCTGAGCAGACAAACAAACTGAGACTTCGTCTGCTTATTTTATTAATATTCTCTGCAACGACGCTAATGATTAATTTGAGCTTGTCTAAAGTAGGTGATGACTGTTGGCAAGTTTATCTGCTGCTCCAGTCTTCGCGCCAACTTGACGTGAAGCGTGCGGGACACATTGCAGCGCTGTCAGTTTTGCATTGCAACTGATTTTGCTGCTATGAATGCTGTGGCACAGATCTTAGTAAGTGGTGAGGAAGGTGGTGGAACAGAAGGGGGCTCTGGCAGTGTTCTGGAACTGGCCTTCGAGTACCTGGTGCGACCCGACACACTCCGTTGGATCAAGCTACGCACGCAGCAGGTGACCCACACCTGGGTTGGGTGTCACATTGCATAATAGCCTGGTCTTCCTTCAAATGGCCTCTTCCACTGCAACCACATTCAGCAGTTTGGGTTTTGCAGATAATTACCATCAGCCAAGGAAACAAACAACGTAATAGGTATTTCCTTTATGAGCATTAACAGTTTTTTCCTAATGGAAAACCTTTATGCAAGTACAGTACTGTGATAATATTGTTACTGATTGGTTATAGTCACAGGCCAACCATACTGGTGGTGCGACCCATATTTACCACGTGTCTTATGTGTGTGTGGGATGTATGCGTACGTGTATTTCAGGCCATTGCACTCAGCCTGTGCTTACAAACCATGGTGAATGAGATCCTGCAGCAGCGAGCCGGGCGAGACAAGGAGAAGATGAGTTCAGGAGCAGCATCGGACAGCACCCAGGTGACCCTGCTGCTGCCTGGTCTCGGTGTCAAGTGGAGGATGGCTGGTCTAGATGTTTCGTGACAGGTTCCTGGTATCGATGTCTAGTGGAGGGTATCGTGTTGTTGCAGATATCTGTGAATGGAGCCAAAGACCCAAAGGTTAATGGAGAACACGCCCTCATCAGACCAGCTCCGGTGAGGATCGTGTGTCTTGTTTTGTGCCGTCCAGCTGTGGGGAGCAGTAGCGTAGTGGTTAGTGCACACCACTACAAACCCAGCGACCGAATTTCCATTCCTGCTCACAACCAATAACAGTGAGAAATATCTAAATTGGTCCTGGTCTTCCCCCAGGTTGACCCAGATAATGAGCTGGTCTGGAGTGCAAACATCAGCACTGTGGAAACATAGGCAGCCGGGCATGGTGCTGACCGCCCACCCCCTCATGTGCCGTGTTGGCCTTCATAGATGCTATCTAACAGCACTTGCCCCAATGGTCAATTAAGGCTATAGGAGAGATCTTTGTCTTTGCCATTCAACTGGATATAAATAAAAGACATGCCCGCTAGTATGAGCCGTATGTGGATTTAATGGAAATATATTTTTTATTGGAACCAATAGAACTGTTGTATGTAAAGTTTAGCACATTTGTTTGAGCTCACAGTCCAATTAGTGGCAAGATCTGGCTACATTGGAGATTTTTTAAATCTATTTTGTCTAATATTTTGATTATAATGTCCGTGAGAGTTATGCTGCCTCTAACACCTGACATTATACCCACATGATGTAACCCAAAAAAATAAGAATCAATATTGGGTGTATGTTGAATTTATTTCGCACCTTACATAGCCAATCGTGCTAATCGCAGGTACAGAAAGCATACTGTCAAAGAGCCCAAACATTGATTTTGGTGAAAGGATTACTGCAGGTGATGTTGCAAGAATTATGACCCAAGATCCAGCAAACGTCTATGTTTTCATTCTATTTGTCTCCATGTGCCAATTACAGTCTGCCTCACAACTGCCATCATTTTGGCCTTGACGCTGCCGACTGATAAACATGTGGTACCAGGCAGGAGAACTACACAGATCATTGCTAGTGCAGCAAACTCAAGCCCATGTACCCACCTCATTATTGCGTGAGAAGCCAAATTACCTGTTATGTAAACTATTCCTGATTTGCTGTTGAGGCAGACAGTCATGTTCTAAAACAGATATGTGCTTGTGCATGTGCTGTTTATCAGAGCAAACATATGGACTCCTCCTTGGGACTTTCACTCAGGCTGCCGGGAATCAAGAAAGCTGACAACGTGCACAGCAATGACGCATTTGAGGGTATAGGGGAAGAGGACCTTTAGCCATGTGATTTGGCCTGTGAGCTTCGGCGAGGGCCCTCTAGGGTAACAGATGAAAGCACTAAGTGCTGACTTCTCGTCAGCATTTACTTTGTTAAAAGAATAATTTCACAACTAGGGTAACAGATGCAAGCACTAAGCGCTGACTTCTCGTCAGCACTTTGTTAAAAGAATCATTGTTTTCATGTTTTTTTAATCCAAAAGCTGCCTTTACACAAACGAGAACATATCTGTTGAACTCCTTGCTGCGCTGTGAGTTGTGGTCTTAAGAGGGGCTTCCTGAACGTGAAGAGCTTGAATTGCCCGTGGACAGAAAGACAATTTGAAGACTTGTGAGCACTTAGAATATGCATTGTGTGCTTACTGTTAGAGAGGAAGTTACAACAGTAGGCAGTGTGACTTCCATTTGAGTTTAACACAAAGGAGTGTCATGGACAAATTTCTTGTGTAATTTTCACTACATCACAAGCATCTTCCATCATACATGAATGTTGTGCTGAAATTTTCGAATTGATTGGAAACTTCCAGCAAATTGGAAATGGTGCACTGTAATTGAACCTTTAGGTCTCTGAGCAGGCATTGATGTCTTAATGCCCATTAAAGCCTCGTGTGTTTTGCAGAGTGGGAAAGGTTGGGGATTTAGCGCAAATGCTCCCAAGATTCTTCCCTGCAAGGTTTACACACATTTCATTGACATTCCTCTTCTAGATCCTGTGCAAGTGCTCTTAACAGCAAAACTGGACACAGGTGAATGGATAAATGCCTGTGCCCACTGGTGCCTTAATCACACTGAGTAGTGCGAGCTCCAACTTAACTATTTCAATGTTGGTTCTTAATGAAAGATGCATTTTGTAATAGAAATTCACCATTATAGCTATACCAAATAAAGCATTTCAATATCATGTCGAGTGCTGTCTTGTATGCGTTGTTTGCGCTACTGGTGGAGGTCTCAAAAGTAGAATGATATACATAAAATGACGGGAATGGAATTGTTTACCCAAACTAGGATTCTTTTCAATGACAAGTTCTCTGAAACATTTGATAGTGGGATGCTACATCTGCAGTAATGCCCAGACAGATGCGTCACAGGGAGATGGGAAATATGATTGGAGACTGTCACTGAGTTTCATGGTTATTGCTTGTCTCGAGGATTCTGAAGCCTCTTTCTCACAAACAGCATTTGGACGATTGAGAATTACTAGTTCTCACTTTTCTACAGCTGCTTCAACAGGTTCTCTTTTTTGAGCCCATTGTAACTTGGTTTTGTTGAACATCCATCTGCTGGTTTGATATTTCCATTAGTTCCTTATCAATGTGGATTCATGGGGAGCAGTGGCTCTGGTTAGCGAAATGCGCTACGTACCCAGCGACGCGTGTTCGATTCCCACTTGGCCAACGCCTGTGACGATTATCTGAATCAGTCATGGGCCTCACCTAGGTTTATCCGCCTCAAATAAGTACCTGGTGCTCTACGTACGTGTAATGTAGCTCTCAGAAACACCGTCTTGTCTGATTATATGTATATTTATTGTGACTTACTGATAACTTAACGAGTAACCGCGAGTGACTATATACACCTGGGTAACTTTTGTGACTCTCCGCGACGTTCCCTGTGTAGCTGGCTGGCTACACAGGAGCGGACACATAGTCGTCACGGAGACAACATAACTCTAGCCTTCCAAGACTACAAGGTGCCCAAACCAACAGCAGCCCAGAGCCCTGTTCCATGCCGGCTTTTATCCCCTTCGTGACCCAGCCACGCCCCTTTTCCCCGAACACTCACGCACCTGGCCCTGTCTGTCTCAATTACTATTTACGACCACGTCGCTTATCCTCACGAAACCCTGTCAATGCCTGTCGCGTCAATCATTATTAACGACCACTTAGGTCCCATATTACTCTTACGTGACCCTGTCTGTTCCCATCACGTCAATTAGTAACCACGGCCACGGGGAGCCGTACTGTCCTTACATATGTACAACTTCTTTCACACTATATGTAGCCAACCAGGCTAATCAGAGGTGCTATATAAACTGCCATTTGGTAGACAAATGCGGTCGGCGTGGTGCTTGCCATCCACCCTGTGTACCGTGCCGGCCTTCGTAGATGCTCGCTAACAGCACTAGCCCCAAAAGTCTGTTATGGCTATATGAGGAATCTTTGTCTATACCACCACCATCTAATTTGGCTGGATCCAGGATGATAGGTAAAAGTATTGATAGCATGAAACAGGAACATTTGTTGCAATTATGCTAAAGCGATTTTCATCTGCACTTTCTGAAATGTTTGTGGTGACTTGCTTTTCTTTTTTGTCCTATTAGCAAATGCAGCATTTGCTCTGGTCGTTCTTCCATTTAGATTAAAAGCGAGAATGGTCATTTTAAGAGGTTGAGATTAATCGTTCAAGGCCAAGGGTTTATCCTTTTACGACTTTTCACCTAAGCACTTTAATGTATGTGTAGCGAGTCCAACTGAGTCGCAGACGTTCTTCAGAGGCAACACATTTATTCACAACACGTATATTCAAAAGGAGTAACTTCCCTTTACCAGATACAGCCTAGGGTGGTGACCACCCAGCTAAACTACACTACACACAGGAGTTAGAACTACGATGGACCGAACCCTCACTCGGGTCCCGACCACGTGTTTGTGCCTCTCAGGGACCCACCTTATATCCTCCCGGGTCGGGGCCGGCTCCGCCCTTGGCCCCGCCCACCTTCACGAACGTTCCAGCTCCCTCTCGAGAGCTCTCCCCGGAAACGTGATCACCCCCTAGCTCCCCCCACCTGGGGGCCTCTCGGGGCAACCCTGTCCTCGGGCTGACACTCTCTCGCTCCCCCCTGTGGGAGCCTGCATTGCACGCCATGCGTGGTGCCTACGCTATCCCAGCATACACCAAGCCCTGCTAAGGCTGGTACTACACCCACCTACGGGGTGTACGCGATGACGATGCATCGCACACCGTGCTCTGCTAGAGCCGGTCTTACTCAGCAACATACACGATGCTATCCGCGACATCGCACGCCACAGGCCTCCCGGGCCGGCACCCCACAGTGACATCCCCAATGTCACTACATATGGGATACAAATAGGTTTAGACCTAACCTGATCAATGGTTCATTCAGTGCAATTTAAGTCCATTGTGATTTGTACACCATTCGGATATTTAAATCCCCGTAATGTGAAATACAAATGCATGAGCTGGCCCAGAACCCCATGCTGAATTGCACAGCAGTGATGTGTCCAATGTGCCCTGGTAGTGCATTTCCATTCACTATTTTCACCTATTCTCATCACATTGGATATAAATTACGTGATAAGTTTGAAAGAATTGTAAAACTTACTGCATGCTCATGAACAAGGAAATTGACAATTAAATCCTCTAAACTGGACAACTTAGTCAATTATATTTTTAAAAAACCAGCGGGAAATACCCGGCGTTGCCCGGGTCAAAATAATATTTAAAACCTACTCTTAAAAATCTAACAAAAGTGCATACCGACTGTGGTGGTACCTGATATGATTACAGCAGTGCATACCGACTGTGGTGGTACCTGCTATCACTACAGTCGTACATGCTGACTCTATAGCAGTGTTTATCGACTCTATAGCACCTGACAGAGTGGCGTGGTGAGGCCTAGTCCCGTGCAGAGCCTCCGGCCTCGCCTAGATTGTCCAGCCGGCCGAGGTGGCACCTTGGCAGGCTGGGCTGCTACCACTGACCCCCCCCCCCCCAGCCACGGTCTCCCCGGCCGCTCTGCAGTAATATCTACGGCCTATAGTGGTAGCATCTACCGACTGTATAGTAGTAACTGCACACATCGTTGTGGGGGGGACATCACACAGTGAAGAATTAATGTCAGCGTTTAGAGTATTTTTATAGCATTTTTAACGTGAAAGGAAATGTCTCCCTCACTCCCACCGAAGGGGTGCAACTTGGCATGGACCGTCCCCCCCACCAAAGGCACGTGAGTTGGTATGGTCGTGCACGCGTCATAAATAAATAAATAGAAGTGCAGCACACAAAAATCCCACTAAATCGCTAATTAAACAAATTTTAAGTGGACGGATATGAAAAGGGAATAGCGCTTGTTCACCACGGGGCTTACGGCTTGGTACCTGGCTTTTTTTTAACGTAACCCCACCGTTAGAGAGGCAAATCGTTCGCAAGCGCGCAATCAGACACAAACCCACAAACAGACAATTTTTTTCTTTTATGTATATAAATAATTGGTGGCCATCTTGAAAACTGGCTGCCAGCTTGGATTTTCAAGCGGCTCCATTTTTGTTTCTCAAAAGATTCACCCTGTTGTGAATATCTTGCAAGTTTCATGCATGCATGACAATTGTAACGATTCCTGTTAAATTATGCACTTGTTTGCTCCAATCTAGATTTGTTTGCTCCACTTTATGCATTGACCTCACTACAACAGTACTCGCTAAAATGCAATGTACCAGCAATATTTATTTTCTTTTAATAAAAATTCGTTCATGTAAGGATTTCATGTTATATAGCGTAACCCATGTTAATTGTATCCCACAACGCTGACATTAATTATACAGGGTGTCCAAAAATGAATAAACCAAAAAGAAAGTTTAATAGTTGTGTAATGACAATGGAGCCTGCATGCGGTGTGAGTGGAAAAGTGGCCATGGGAGGTAATGACAGGGGAGTCAGCCTGCAGTGCGAATGCACTAGTGGCCACGGGAGGTAATGACAGGGGTATCAGTTGTGACTGCGTAGGGACTGGTGGCTACGGAGATTATCGAGAAGGGAGTGTGATCAGGTAACGGAAGAGGATGGTAGAGTCTGCCGGTGGAGCGAGCGTCCAGAGTCCGCGAGAATGATCGAGAAGGGGGGCGTGGCCTCGGTTGGTATATAAGGTAGATATGCGGGAAACTCGAGACTGTTTGGAGTGGGGTCTTCGCCTGATGTCAAGTGAACGCATCTTCAATAAAGTTCCAATTCAAGAGAAGTATGTGAAGTCATATACAGTTGTATTGTTATTCGAGATATTGATATACATTTTATATGAATATATTCATTAGTTTTAGTTTGTTGTGAATATTGATTGCTACTTTCTGTTTCAGGAGACACCCCATTTTCTTTTTCGATTTAAAGCGTTCGTGACTGCAGGGATTTATCTTCTTGGTTCTTTCGGTAAAGTCACGTAGAAGGAAATAATAAAATAATAAAAAATAAACATAATAAAATACAATTCTCACATTTCGGCCACAACGCAAGCAGCCGTCCTCAGGTGAAGAACAGGTCTGTCGGAAAGACAGCGTCTGAATGAACACCACCAAGCTTGGCAGCGTATATTTAAGCTGGGTTCGAGGAGGAAGGGCGCTTTGACAAAGGAATTTGCATATCAACAGAAGAATTTAGCATTTCTATGGAAAATGCAGATATGGGATTAGTCACTACTTGTGGAATGCGTAGGAGGTGTGGGGGGTCTCAAAGTCATATTATGCCCGTGCGTTATGTAGGATTAGCAGCAACAAAGGGAGGAAGTAGGGTTATCAGTAATAAAGGGAATGAATTTTAATAGTAAGGAGCTGCAGCAGCCAAACCACCACGTAAAAAACTAAAATATAAACTACATTAATATCATTAAAATACTAAATATACTCTCCAATAAGCTGAGCTACTAACAGTAAGTCATACATTACAATTCTATGTCGCAAAAAATATATGACTCCAGCACGTGGTGACGTCACCGGGTGGCGTTGCGCCGCGGGGAGTCGCTGGGGACGACGACTCCAGCCGCACGCGGAGCTCCGTCACGGGACGAGTCGTCGGCTCGCGGTGACGCGTCGCGCTATTGGTCCCATGTGTGGCAACACCGCGAAGTCACGGTGCTGACGTCACGATCTGTCGGCGCGCAATGACGTCTTGTCGCGCTATGACGTCATGTCGCGCCAGGGAGGGGCCGCGTGACGTCACGGGCCTGGCGCTGTCGTTAGGCGAGGCGCTCATCTTGGAGGCGACGTCGCCCCGAATGGCGGTAGAGGCGACGATGCTGTGAGAGGTTCTCACCTCGACCGTCGCACCCGCCCCGCCGGCGTGGCAGTCGGTACGTGGTGGTGGTGGCGACACCGCGAGCCAAGAGCGCGTTGAGGAGGCGGCGTTGGAGGAGGCGGGGGAGGGGAGGCCTTGTGAGGCTGCCAGCCTGGCTCGCCTAGGGAAGGGCCCGGGCTGAGTAACTCCCTCCTCTGCCTACCTCTCTCCCCTGCCCACCTCTCTCCCCTGCCCACCTCTCTCACCTTCTTCTCCTACCACTACTAGAAGCCCTCGCCATCTCCCTTGCTCTACTTCTACTACCACTAGACGCCCTCACCATTTCCCTTACCCTACTCGCCCTCCTCGCTCTCCCAACCATCACCTAGCCTCACCCTACCCTCACTCTCCCTACCTTACCCAACCATACCATCACCATACTTACCATACTCACCATACTCATACTCACCATCACCATACTCACCATCACCATCCTCACCATCACCATACTCACCATCACCATACTCACCATCACCATACTAACCATACTCACCATCACCATATTAACCATACTCACCATCACCATACTCACCCTCTCTAAACCATCATCGCTACCCTCCCCACGCTGCTCTCGCCACCTTCGTAACCCTCCTCGCCCTCTTCCTCACCCTTCATTCCTCACCCCCTGCCCTCCCCACACGAGTACTCTCCCTTCTCACCCTCTGTACCGTCCTCATTGCTCGCCCCTCTCTCCCTGGCGACCCAGTTGTCTTTGTCAGCACCCACGGCCCTCCTTACCCTTCCGTTCTTGCGCACCTTGATCTGCCCTCTCTATGCAACGGCCCCCATGGTAAGGCCAGCGAATAAACAATATTACAGCGGCACGTTGTGAGTGTAATACGGCGTCTACACGCGCCTGTATCAAGACGCGATACAGAAACAGTGGTCGTGTTGTAGTACAGAATTCGTCATATGCCTATAAAACAAGGAAATTATTCAGTCTCGCCTTCAACGGAGAGGGAGGAGGTTAACTGTTGGGCTTGGACAGAAGCCTTCGTTGCTGAAGCGGACAGTGTGTGGAGGAGAGTAGAGCGAGAAGAGATGAACGAGAGTGTGTGAAGAAGGGCAGGGGAGAGATCGGAGAGTATGGCGGGGACTGGAGCGAGAGGAGAATGCGAGCAGGGCGGTATATGAGGTGAGGGGAGAAGTAGGAGAGTGCGGGGAGTACAGCGAGATTAGAGGAGAGATGTAAGCAGGTGCGAGTTCGTGGATGATTGTGAAGACGGTGACTGGGATCTTGAAGTTGATCCCATACTTGATGGGACGCCAGTGGAGTAATTGGAATCATTGTTGGACCGTGGTCTCTTATAGGTGCGACGTAGCGGTGTTATTGTGGACCATCTGGAGTTTGTTGATGAGAGGGTTGATGTGGCCGAAGAGGAGAGGGGTTGCAGTAGTCGAATCGGGATGTAATTTAGGCATGGGTTAGAGTCGCAGCAGCTACGGTAAAGAAACGGCAGATGTGGGAGATGTTGAGTCGATTGAGAGATGGAGTCCTGAGAATAGAACTATCACTATAATTCTTAGTATGTTGTTGCCACTTGGAAGTGTTCAAAGAGGTGCATTTTCAAATTGGAGTATGCTGAGAGTAAACGTTTACAACTTTACATGATCGTTAGAACCAGTCCAAGATAAGACGGTTTCAAGACTACGTGAGATGGGAAAGCGAGATTACTATATGATGAGAATGGTGCTATAGAGCTGATTGTAATTACAACTGTAGATTTTGCCAAGAGGGAGGAGATGTATTGTAAAGAAAGAGGAGAACCAGGAGATAAGTGTACCAGATATGCCAGCATAGTTTTGGAGATGGCCAAAGAGGATATGGTCTGTGGTGTCGAGCAGCACTAAGGTCTAATAACTCGGAGCGAGATTGATCCACAGTATAAGAAGTAATTTACCACATGTCGTGTTGCAGACAAGCAGAAGTCTGGGCTTTATGAGGATACTACATTACACCACGTTACAATGGAGACAATGTCGAACTCGAGCAAGGATGGGCCGTCTCCGTGTGGGCCCGAGCTCAGGAATCTGCCCTAGCTAGCGCCTGCGTGCGGTGCAGGAGCAGCACCCAATATTTACTGACATTTAGGCGACATGGCAAAGTTCAGAACCTAAATTTCCCTCTTAAATGTCGTCACGCGAACAAAAACATGCATGTCCAATAGTTGAACTATGGTGGACAGTGGTGGCACATGCCTGTAATCCATCGTAAAAAAGGGAGGGGTGGTAGATCGCACAATTGGGAAACACCATGTCTTGCCAGAAGAAGGTGGTAAATCAAATGCAGACTCCAACTGTTCCATCAAGATAGAATGTTTCCTCCTCTCACACGTGGGCTTACCCCCACATTACAACAATCATTATTTGGCTGAAAACATCTTAATATATAGAGGACCGCACAACTTGGGAAATTGTTTGTAGTACCAGCACATTGCCTGGGCTACCTTCCAGGTTGTCAGTGATTCCTTGTGCATCTGAGTCATTCTCTGTCTTCGAGAGTGAATGAATACTTTGCATGTTACAAGGTGAAATAATTATTACATGGACGTTGTTGGCACGGAGGTGGAGGTCTCTGAACCTGTATTGACCATGTATGAACGTGGCATTGTCAGATGCAGTCCAACATTTGCCATCTTAGTGTCTTATGGAAAGTTGACAGTACTGTACTGCAGCACTACAGCAATCGGGCAACACTTGAAGCAAAGCCGCGTATGCTAATGTTCCTTTAGGTATGTTTCTAGAAATAGTCTGGTTTATTGCCCTGCGTGGCCTTTTCTATACCATTGGGTAGGTAGAGAGTTCAGTTGATGTGGGCCTATGATCCAAGCCAAAACTTGGCAAGTGAGCATTGATGGAATGCACGGTTACTGGGCCACTTTAACAGAAGTGCAAGTTTTCGTGTATGATGTTTAATCCATGCGTTTCACAAGTGTGGCATTTGTGTGGTTAACTTGCCACAATAAGGCACAGACATGTATGGCATTCGTTTAGGCCCAATCCAAAAAACATTAAACAGAGCATCACACTTCAACTGTCCACTGACCCTTTGACATTAATTCCAGGCCAAATCTAGAAACTCAGATGTCTGTTGCTGTAAAAAGTAATGTTGGGTTATCTTCCTGCATGACAAGTGGATTGCTGTTTTCTTGTGTTTGCCTGTGGCCCACACTGAGCACGTGCTTTCAACCAGACCTTTTTGGTTTCACAATTCTTGCCAGGTACGCAATTAGACCGGTCCGATAATAACGATTCGAGAAGAGTCAGTGACGTGGCCACTTGTTGCAGATGTTTGTGGTTTGATCTGGCAGGCCACTGGTGTATTAACGATAACATACTATGCGACGTCTTTTTCATAGTGGATGTCATAAAAACACGTGGTGCCATTCGAAGAAGAATCTGTTGTGTACTGGCTTCATGGTCCAAAATGCCAACTTTGTAAAATTACTTACAAATTACTGAACTGGCAAACCAAAACGGCAATTGTTGCCACCTACTGCAAACACTTTACACAACTTTCCTGAAAACAAGCGAAACAAAGTCTTGAGTCATGTTGCTGCTCATGTCATGGCTTTGGTAGGGATGATTGTGGTGTGAAGGGCATAGGAACCTTTCACTAGAATAATGCAAGAACCAGTGATATGAGGCGTAAGATCCAGTTTTGGTGTTTTATGCGATTGACATGTGGAAAACTCTTCTAGAGTAGTGGTTCTCAAAGTGTGGTCCCCAGGACCACCAGTGGCCTGCGATGGTCCTCCAGATGGTCTGCGGGCTGATGCGGATGCAGGTTGATCCGGAAATAATGACAATGTTTATACTTCTTGTTTCGGATATTAATTGATATTTTACTCATGTTTAATTTAATTTATGAATGAGGTTAAGTAAACTACCCTAACATCTAAATGCCCCCCTTAAAAAATAACTTTCAGCTGCGTAAAAAAAATATTTATGTTCTGGTAATATGAATCATTTTGTATTCCTACATTTAGAGAATGCGTTTTGTCACCAGGGGTGGGGACTGTGAGGTCTGCGGATATGTTTACATTGGCCAAGTGGTCCGCTGGCCAAAAAAGTTTGACAAACACTGATCTAGTGTTGTTTATTTCTGTGATAGGTATCCAAGCATATTTTAGATTTACTTTGACAAAGTTGCTCAACTAAGTCCATGTCTGCATTAGGGGAGCATCATTGATGGCAGTGGAAGTTTTAATAAAAAATGTTTTATCTGGCTTGCTAACAATTTGCATATTTTATGCACATTAACAATATTTCTTATGAAAACAGGTGTTTATTTACTAGACACCTACAGATATGATACAATTAAGTATCATAATACCACACTAGTCTGGTGTGAAGAAGTGGGTTTACATCACATCTATGATAAAAGGACTGAGCGTGCTACTACATCTTGTGATCTGAACCCTTGATCCTGTTGCGTTTATAACTGTGTGTGTGTGTGCCGTGTGATTCAATCCTGTGTCTTGTACAGTGGTGGTTCTTTTCCCACGATATGAGCCTGTATCGTCGGCAAAGGATGGGTTCCGAGCGTGACTCCCAGTCGGCCACGTCCTCAGTTAGCCTACCATCTATTGTGAAGCCACGCAAGCAGCGCCGCTTCTCCTTACGTGGCCTCTTCGGCCGCAAGCCAGGCCCCAAGCCACGACCTGCCGACCCGGCGCCTGAGGGCGTCATCGCCAGCATCGAGAGCATCCATTCAGAGATGGTATCCGCCGACAAGATGTCCACCAGCTCCGGTGACGTGTTGTCAGACGCACCGCTGGCGTCGGGCAGCGGCGCTGGTGCCTTGCGGGTGAGCGGCTCGGATGCACTGGAGTGCCCGCTGTGTCTGGTGCGCCGTTCGGCCGAGCACTTTCCAGAGCTGCTCTCCTGCCCTCACCGCTCGTGCCTCGACTGCCTGCGACAGTATCTGCGCATCGAGATCTCCGAGTCGCGCGTCAATATCTGCTGCCCAGAATGTGCCGAGCGCCTAAACCCGCACGACATTCAGCGCATCCTGGCGGATGCCACACTCATGGGCAAGTACGAGGAGTTCATGCTGCGGCGATTCCTCGTTGCTGATCCGGACTGTCGGTGGTGCCCGGCACCAGACTGTGGGTAAGAATTGCAGGGGTTGCAAGTGGGTTGGTGAGAGGGATTGTGTTAGAGTTGTAGTAGGTGAATAACCAGTGGATGGGTCAGTGTGCAAATGGTTGGCTGAGTTAGGTGGTAGGGTGAGTAAATCGGCATGTTGGTGGGCAAGTGATTGGGTTAGTAAATGAGTGAGTGGATTGTTCGGTGATTGAGTTCAGGACTGTTGGGTTTGTACCCTTATTGGCATCTGGCCTTGGGTAACTCCCAGCTTTCACGTTCAGCATCTTTGTTCCATTTTTAAGCCATGATGCACTGGTCTATTTTTCAGTCCCATGGGAAAATGCAAGTGTTCGAGTTCCTTGAAACGACCGATTTCTATCATCATGCACTCAATGTCTGGACTGAACAAGTATAATGCTTTTTGATATAGTCAACCAGCTTATCAGATAAAACAGTGACAACACATACAAAATTTGTCTCTGGAATAATGTCTAAATGTTGAAAATAACCATACAATTATTAAAGAAAAGAAAATGTTATGATGCTGCAGTGGCTGTTGCAATTATCAAAAAAAGTACTCTGAATTTGTGATAAGAAGGGCCGTTACCCAAAACGTCGCCTATTATATATATATTTTTTTATTTTTAAGGCCATGGCGTTGACGAATGTGAGGTTTATTTTTTTAAAGAAATTGCACGTTGTGCTCGTACAGTTAGGTACAGATTTTAAAGCTATTAGTTGCTTACAAATCCTTTTGATGAGAGCTGTCTAAGTGAAATGTGCTGACTTAAAATTCAATTGAAATCCATCTCCTGCAGTCGTCTTAATTCAATAATCTAGGAGTGCATATTAGCAGCATCAGATTCAAGTAAATTTGGGTTTTAGGTTAAAATGTGCGTCTATAATTAACATGGCCCAGCAGCTGCACATTCTCGACTTGTTGCAGAGGTTCGTAATTCGCATCCAGCAAATTGGCCTAGTTCATACTGTCGAGTACATTAACCATAACATACTATGCACCGTCTGCTTCACAGTGGACATTAAAAATGCTGTGGCATAATTCGAATAAGTGCAGGCCATTGTAACGGTATCATAGTCCAAATTTGCAAATTCGAAATATTTCTCAAATTACTTAATTGGAAAATATGGAAATCACCCCCTACTGCATAAACATAGCAGTACTCTCCAACTGAGTCTCGATACTCGGCGATACTTTCTTAGGTAAACAAGTGTAATAACAGTGTTTGAGAATAAGAACTGTGAAGGGACCCACTTTTGATGACTGAAACGATACAGGAATGCATAAGTTCGTGAGGGACTACCAGAGCCTAGCGATAGGGATAACATGTGCTTTAAGTTTAGCATTGTCACTGAAATGGCCGCAAAAATGCAAGCACGGTTGTGTTGTGCCTCTTCTAGGTTTGCGGTGATTGCTGCAGGCTGTGCAAGCTGCCCAAAGCTAACTTGTGAGCGCGAGGGCTGTGGCACCGAGTTCTGCTATCACTGCAAAGCCATGTGGCACCCCAACCAGACATGTGATGCCGCACGCCAGCAGCGGTCTGCCACACTGCGCTTGCGCTCCATTCAGTCAGCCAGCGCCAGCTACAGCCAGGATGGTGCTCATGGTGAGACCTTTGCCGGAGCCGTCTTGCTCTGTGGGCCAGCAAACGCTCTGCCATTTCCTGGAGTTGTTTGGTGGTGCTTGTATTGTCAGAGTTGTCATGTCTTGCTTGTGCTAACCTGTGTGTGTGAACATTTGAGAGAGTGGTATTCCTGGTGTCCTCATGAATCCAGTGATATTTCTGATACTGAAAACTCCTCCCTAGCTGGTTGATGCTCAATATTACAAAATTTCAATTGGTACAAAAATGTGACTAAATGTCATGAAGTATACAAAATGCATATGATTATAAGTTAACTACATTTGTATGATGTGCGCAGTGGGTGGGGTGGTGTGCGACGTGTGTCTGGGTTAATGTGTGCGTGGGACAATGTATGCGTGTGGAGTAGTGTGTGATGTATGTGCATATGGAGTGGTGTGTACGTTTGTGCATGTAAAGTCGTGTGGGATGTGTGAGAAGCAGTGGTGTCACGGTTAGCATGCTGTGCTACGAATCCGGCAACCCAGGTTCGATTCCCGCTCACGTCCAACACCAGTGACGATTATCTCAACCGGTTCTGGGCCTCCCCCTGGTCAATTCCGCCTGAAATGAATACCAAGTGCGGTGTGTAAACATCGCTGCTAGGGAGGCAAAGTCGGCCGGGAGTGGTGCTTCCCACACACCCTCTCGTGTGTGGCCTTAATAGGTGCTCGCGAACAGCACTTGTCCAAACAGTGTTAAGGCTATAGGAGGGATCTTTGTATTTTAAGTGTGTGTACATGGGGCAGTGTGGTGTGTATGTAGGTTGGTGTGTGACGTGCGTGTGTGAGGTGGTGTGCGTGTGGAGCAGTTTTTGACGTACACACGTGTGTGTGGTTGCAGCGGATGACATCAAACCATGCCCGCGTTGTGCCGCTTACATCATGAAGATGAACGACGGCAGCTGTAACCATATGACGTGTGCCGTGTGTGGGTGTGAGTTCTGCTGGCTCTGCATGAAGGAAATCTCTGATCTGCACTACCTCAGGTAAACAGTTGTGAGTTCAACTGAGTTGCAGATGTACTTCTTGGAGGCAACACATTTATTGATACCAACACATGGGGTACTGCCCCTTAACAAGATAACAACCTCTGGTGGTGGACCACCAGGCTAACTGCACTAATTACACTGGAGTTAGCTACGACAGACCGGACCCTAGCTTGGGTCCCGGTCCACGTGTTGGTGACTCTTGTAGGACGTGGAATGGAGATTCTTCAGGATTAACAACAACGGCCGGTCCCTCTCGGGGACCCGGCTTCTATCTTCTGCGGCGGGGCTGGCTCCGCCCTTAGCCACGACTACCTTCTCGAACCCTCGAGCAGGATCTCGACCCTGACACGTGACCACCCCTAGCCCCCACCTGGGGCCCCTGTGTAGACTTTACCAGTCACGTGTCTTCTAGGGTCAACCGTGGCCTATAGTAACCACATTCCCTTGACCGGCACCCTGACACCGCATCCTGTAGGGGTCGGCACTGCACGCAGAGCGTTGTGCCATCTAGCATTGTCAGTCAGCGCTCACCGAGCCCCTCTAGGGCCGGTACTGCACCCACATGTACGTGGTGCCCGCGATGTCGCTACACCCCACGCCGTGCCTCTAGAGCCGGCATTACACCGTGACATCCGCGATGTTACTACATCCGCCATGTCACTACTACTACTACGATGTTACTACAGCTGCGATGTTACTACGTCCGCGATGTTACTACATCCGCGATGTTACTACGTCTGCGATGTCACTAGTACTACTACGATGTTACTACATCTGCGATGTTACTACGTCCGCGATGTTACTACATCCGCGATGTTACTACGTCCGCGATGTTACTACTACTACGATGTTACTACATCCGCGATGTTACTACGTCCGCGATGTTACTACATCCGCGATGTTACTACGTCCGCGATGTTACTACTACTACGATGTTACTACATCCGCGATGTTACTACATCTACTACTACATCCGCGATATTACTACATCCGCAATGTTCAATACTTAATCCTTTAGTAATAAGGTTAGGTACACAGCAACCAAAAATAGACACATGACAATTTAAATAAGTACTGTTCTGTATGCCAAATACACAAAAAAACGAAGTAATTATAATAAACATGTAAAAACCCTATGCAAAAAAGATTCCTAGACAATAAACATTATAAATAATGAATAAATGCTGCACTTACCGGTGATGATGATCCAAAACAGGTGTGTGTTCGTACTATAGTGCTATAGTTAGCGCGCTGCGAACCGGCTACCCAAGTTCAATTCCTTCTCACGCCCAACACCAGTGACCATTACCTGAATCGGTCCTGGGCCTCCCCAAGGTCGACTCGCAGCACTTGCCCCAACAGTCTGTTAATAGGCTGTACGGGGGACTTTGGTCCCTACAGTATACTCACGAAAGGCCAAAACTAATCCCCGCGATAGCTAAATTGGTATACAAAGAGGTTGCCCGTGATAGGTCGAAACCGTGAACGATAAACCTGCGATATTCAAAGGTCTCCCGTAAATGTTAACAGTTACTGAGAGTTTTGACTTGGATGCATTTCTGTGTCTGGTGGAGCATAGCCCCTCGGGCTGCACGTTTTGGGGAAAGAAGCCTTGGAGTCGCAAGAAAAAGATTCTGTGGCAGTTGGGCACCCTAGTGGGTGCCCCTGTTGGCATCGCCCTCATCGCCGGCGTTGCCGTGCCCGCCATGATAATCGGCATCCCTGTCTACGTTGGGAGGAAGGTGACCAACTCGTTCATCCACCCGCTCGGACAATTACCCACGAACTCGACCCAACCATTCACTTTTGCGCACACCATCCACTCAATCGCACATGCTCACACCCACATATTTACCCACACACTCAACCACCCTCGCCCTCAATCACCCAACTACTCACCCACCCAATTATTTAATCACAATATCAAAAGACAAACATCTCCCGTATAGCCTTAACAGACTGTTGGGGCAAGTGCTATTAATGAGCACCTATGAAGGCCAGCACAGCACACAAGGAGTGGGTGACCAATACCACGTCTCGCCGCCTTTGTCTTCCGCGTGGTGATGTTTATACATCACACCAGGTACTCATTTGAGGCCGAGTCAACCTAGGGAAGGCCCGGGACTGCTTCAGATAATCGTCACTGGTGTTGGCCGTAAACGGAAATCGAACTCGGGTCACCGGGTTCATAGCGCAGCGTGCTTGCCATTACACTGTTGCTCCCCTCAATCACGATACCATTCACATACCCACACATCCACCCAAACACCCTTCCTCTTACCTACCCGTTCACTCACCATTCCGCCTTACTCGTAATAGTTAATTAGGACATGTACAAGGATGAATGTGTTATAGCAGGGGGTACGACATGATATGCATAATGCAGTGGAATAGGCAAATGATTGGAGTGATGTGCGTATTTCAAGATTCAAGTTGTCCTCTCTGAATCCGTTCAAGCAGATTCACCGGCGGCTCGAAGGCAAGAATGTCTCCAGACATCGTCGGAACCTCGCCATCACAGGTGGCGTGGCGCTGTCTGTCATCGTTTCGCCCGTCATAGCTGCTGTCACAGTTGGTACGTGCAACTCTCGTTTCCAATCAGTGACAACCTTAACCCTTCTTTACATACTCTTTGGTTCTTTTGGTAAAGTCACGTAGTTAGAAATAAAATAAAACAAATCACGACGTTTCGATTGCAACACAAGCAATCATCATTAGGTGGGAAAACCACAGCAATAAAAAATTGCTGAAGTGGGAGAGAGAGCTGCCGTGGCAAGAGGTTATATAGGTAAGAAAGGGGGGAGAGAGGGGGGGGGTAGGGGGAGGGGGGCACTGCATGAGCGCTAGGGGGGGAGGACGTGGACGTGAGGCGAGGGGGGGGAGTGGGCGGGGCTGAAAGTGGGAGGCCGGGAAAACTGGGGATGCCTTCTTGTTCTTAACCCTTCTTGTTGACAAAAAATTAATATGTCATACTATATCTTGCCTGTCCACTGCAATCCCAAACCCTTACATCTTAACCAATATCACAACATATTCTACACTCGAGTTTCACTCCAAAATAACATCACAGCCATTTACCATACAATCTAATCCCTTTAATGCTCTGGCCTTATTTATTTATGTTTAGCCTTATTGTCGGCCAGGTGGCTCAGTGGCAGAGCAGCGGCTCACAATCAAAAGTTTGTGAGTTGATATCCTGGCTGGGGATTGACTCGGCCAATCATTCCTTTAGGGTCGAGAAAAAAAATACCACTTTGGAGAAGGCAAAAGTGGTTGTCTTGTGGAGACTCATCCCCAACATAGGAATTTACACCACTGGTTCAACAATAAGTGAAGGATGATCTTCACCTAGATGCTCAATTTGAGGAGGAAATCAATGACTTAACCGTAATCATATATTTCCGTGAACCCTCCGACCATAACCTTGACTTTTGGTGTGCATATATCTCTAACCTCTAGCCCCAGTCACTGATTGTATAACCGTGAGGCTCAGCTATACTCTTGCCCACTGAAGCTCCATGCTGACACTGGTGCCCGTCTGCGCTGTGCCAGGCATCGGGGTTCCCATCATGCTGGCGTACGTGTACGGGGTGGTGCCCGTGTCGCTGTGCCGCAGTGGGGGATGCGGCGTGTCCACCGGCAACGGTAGAGGCGTCCGCATCGAGTTTGACGATGACCACGACGTCAACATGGGGGGCACCAACACAGTAGGAGGTGAGGGGCACACACATTGCGTACGCGTGAAGTGGAGCAACTCTATACCACAATGTGCATGTATCTGTAGTGTATGTGTCTTACGTATTGGAGCGGCAACGAATGGGTGCCTGGAGAAACTGAAGTGCCCTTGTGCTGGAATGGCAGACACCGCGTCGGTGGCCGAGGCACGGCACAGCGTGACGAACCCCAGCATCGGAGAGAGCAGTGTGGGTGGCCTGACAGCCAGCCTGAGCGCCAGTGGGAGTCACATGGAGCGTGCGGGTGTGATCCGTGACAACGTGAGCGAGACTGCCAGCACCATGGCCCTGGCAGGGACGTCCATTACAGGCAGCTGCTATAGCAGGTACGTGCTTACTGGCTTGCGAAGAGGATCTTAACGTTCCTTGGTAAATTACCAGGCGACGCTGCGCTGGATGTAACGCACGGTAACGGTGGTGGTGTTGATGATGGTGTGCAGGCTGGAGGTTCATGCCGACGTAGCCAAGGAGCGCTGCAGCTTGAGCGGCGAGTCGGCCACTGTGAGCCTGGCGGCTGCGAGCGACAACGCCAGCACCCAAGCCAATGCCGGTTCCATTGTCGGCCCCTACTATGCTCGAGACAGGCAGGCAGCCTCACCCATGTGCACACATTGCGCTTGCCTTTGTTGCGAGGGTTCTTTCGCTTGTAACACATCGATCTGCCCAGCAGGGATGGCACCAACATTGAGGTGCAGGTTGACATCGAGACTCGCCCAAGCAAGCCAAGGCACGGCAGTGGAAGCAGTGGCAACACGGAGGATGTGGGGCTCGCGGGGGTCCCCGCTAGAGGCCCTCCTGACACGAAGTACAAGGGAGGAAAGCGCATGAAAGAGTGTGGCCTGAGCAAGAAGGGAAAGGCCAGCAGCAAGCGCAAGGCCAGCATGAAGATCAAGGTAATGGGTGGTGCCATTACACACATTTTCCCTGCTGTTATTCGCTACTAGCACAACAACGGTATTCACATCGTGGCAACTCTTGCTGCATTACCCTGCATTTGGGTTGGTCATCATGTATACGTTTGTGAGTGTGTGTGCGCGTCAGCTGCGTAACACTGGAAGCTTCTTGGCCACAGTCATGCCCTCCCTTCTCTTTGCTTGTGAAACGTTGACCCTCTAATGGAACATCTGCGCTGATTTGAAATATTCAGCTTCGGAGTGCACCTGGCCTGGCAGAAGTGCCGTGGTGACGTCACCGCCACTTAGTGGCGAATGGCGATTGTTATTGTTGTTGCGTGCGTTGATGATCACACATGTGTATGCACTTGTGTCCTTGGTTCCCAGGAGGTTCGTGAAGACATGGATACGCAGCTGCTGGAACGAGGCAGCGTGCACTCCAGCGAGCTGGACTCCCCGTCCCTCAGTGACTCCATGCCATCGGTTGCCGACTCGCACTCCAGCCACTTTTCAGAGTTCTCTGATCGCGAGAGCACGAAGACTACCGGCAGCAGCCACAATAACAGCGCTGAGACGCACGCCACGCCACGTTATATGGCGCCAGCTCCCACCAATAGCCAGCCACTTACGCAGGTGGAGAGCGACCGTCTGGAGGGTTGCCCTTCCGTCGGAGCCCAGATGGGTGCTGTGTATGGCCAGCCGGGGCCCTCGCCCACTGTAATGGGGCCCTGTGCCACAAGCACGGTGAGTGGGCCGTCCAGCCCCTCTCTCACTCTGGCAAGCCCATCTATTCCACTGGGGCCACCTAAAGAGTCAGTGGCGCAGCTAAACAGCCCTCACGGCCTCACTGCAGCACCTGTCTGCAGTGACCCGGGGCCAGCAGCCTCCCAAGCCCCAGCCGGGGCCATCTCGCGTGACCCCCCAGCAGGGCCGAGTCCCCGGCTGGCGGCGGTGACGCACGGAGCGAACGAGACCAAGCGCACGGTCATCCACACTGACATATGAAGCGCCCATGGCCTGGGTCACCCATTGTCCGGTCTATTTACACAATAGCTTGTTTGCTCGCTGGCTGACCTGACAACCATTTAAAATCTGTTAAGATGGGCCTGATGCTTTCTTTTGGCTACCAGCAGCACCAGCGTGCTCTTAGTGGCACAAACTGTTGCACTGATTTGTGCTTTATGGCAAGTTATGATAAATAAGGATCTGAATTATTAAACAGGTATAACACGTTTCGGTTTTCTTTCTCATGTTATCCCTTACAAGACACAAGTTGCAAATGAAGACTCGTGGGCAAACAAAATAATTTGGCAAAGGCTGGAGTTGAACTGCCCAGAGGAAATCTCAATTCGGAATGGCATAGTAAGAGTGCAAGGGTCATGTGAGGCTGGTGAAGAAATAGCGTGAGGTGGTAAGGACAGTACCTTGTGCGTTTGGAGGGGATGTCAGCCAGGGTAATTGCACTGTTCCTCATGTCAATTTTCTTTGCCCTTTAATAGGATATTATGAAGACAGCCACGTTAGGTTGCTGAGAAAAAGTCACTGCTGCTTAAAATTTATTTCAAAACTATTGACATGGATGTACCCACGGTAAGACCAGGGATACAAAGCAGAGGTCAGGCTTGGTAAGGTAGAAACACAACCTTGCAATCGTTGTTGGCCTTTAGCACCAACGGGAAAGCCTCACTGACAAGCCTTGCAAATCTCTAGGCGCCGAAGCTTTTACTCCATATGCCATGCGGCAGCCAGATAGGTTGCGTGTGTTTGTGCAGAATTGTAATATATTTAAAGGGAAACTGCATGTATGGGCAGGCCTTGTATTGCGTGTAATTTCTGAGCCGTGTTGAGGTCATTGTTCGAGGTAAGGGACCAAAGGGGTTCACACTCAAATGGGGCTGATGGTCCCGTGGTGCAGGTTACACTTGTACAGTTGCGAACTTGATGCATCGGCCATCTTAGCCTTAACTTTTTGTTTCTCATGCTACCCTGTCCGCACCGTTTAGTTTCCATTCCTAAAATATGTGCAATATTTGAAATGTTAGTTAACATGGCGTCGCTTGTTTATAAACAGTTTTACTTTAGACAACTGATCTTTTTTTTATTTTAATTTTTACAAGTGACGGTGTTTGACAGAAACCGTGCTGTTGTATTTGTGCTGGCGCGCTGGAGGCGTGCTATGTCCATGTGCGTCCGTCCTCTCACCACCAGTTCCTGTGTGCGACCTCCTCTCCTGCAGTATCTGGCTCTCATTGTCAGGAAGGACGACTCCCAGATTGTTGAGTCTTCAGAAAACAGATTCCATCCATAACTGGGAGGGCTCTGGTGCCAGAGTACATCGTGGCATGCGTGTAAGTGATTGGGAGCGGTCCAGATAGTGCTCTAAAGCAGTTCCCACATGTGCAGGTCGTATTTGGTTGAGCCCTTTCTCTGGCTCGTCGACTGCTGGTTGTACACTTGGTTTATTCTGATTGCTTAAAAACTTTTGTTCAACAGAAGCATTTAATAAATACAATTTTAAAAATCCCTGCCACCGAGTTGTCTTTGGTGACGTCCACGTCTATCCAAAGTGGCACGGAAGCAATGCCTGCCTGAGCCTCTGTGGTGGCCACATCTCATCTTTTGCACTGCCTGCCTCCCTCTTCACACAAGCACCTGAATGGGGCAACCTCGGCTCCTCCATATGTTTAACAATGGTGTTCTTCTCTATGCTTGCTTTAAACAACATCATCTCACCTATTTCAGAATGGCTATACAAAATGTTACTATTATGGCAAAGGAACATCGAAGATGCTTGGGTTTCTTTGCCCAAGCCTTGAACAATGTTTTGATAGACAAAGTGCACATTCATCCGAAGTTGTAATGCAGTAATACTCTGATTTACGTCTCCCCTTTTTACGTCATTTTGCAAATACGTCACTAATAGCGCTACCTGATTTGCGTTGCCTCAACTCACATGTCGCTAACAGCATCCGTCCTTTATCGTATCCGTCACCTCCGCATGCACTTCTACCTACCCTGGAAATTGCTTTCATCTACGTTTTGATATTCGTTGCACATTTCAGAACGCGTGCCCAATGTAAACCGGGGTGTTACTGTATTTACTTTATTGCTGTTTTTTCGAGGGTGGAGCACCCAATTCCTACCAACAACTCTACACTTGTGTCAATGACACTGCCTTAAAATAAATAATAGGCCATGGCCCTTCATAACTGGCCAGAGAGTGGGTTGTACGATTTGGAGACCACACCTTGGGACCTGAAGATAATACGATTTTCGAATGTTTGCTGATGAACAGTTTTAAAATTGACATGTAGAGTTACCTGTTTGTAGTTATTAACAGACACTTCAATAATTAATGTTTGAAATTAACAAATTTTTATTAAAAGTAAAATTATAAAATGTTGCTGGCACATTGCACTATGTGAGGTCAATGGTATCGTGACCGTAATCCACTTACGATGCATCTTGGGCCCAACTGTAAACTCATTTGGGTTAGATAAGCTCTCAAGAGGGGACTTGCAAATGGCCCTGAACCTATGAAAACATGTTTATGATACAATTTGAAAGATAGTTTTATTTGAGTGATTTGTTTTAGCCCTTGCCATCCAATTCTACAGCGTAGCCAGATGTGTAATGTAAACTAATGTGAATTCCAAATATGAAAATGATATTGCCCTCTTGGGGTAGGCAGGCAGGATGTGATGATGTGGAGGTATAGATTGGAATGAGCTGTTCACATGGGCATTGAGCAGTGCCCATAAGTTTAAGTCCTGAGCCACTGGTGAAGATTCTACATGCTTACGGCGGGGACAAGTTAATCCATAGGACTACAGTACAGTTATGTTGACTTCCCCGCAAAGTCCGAATTTTATCACCCCTGATGGGCTGAGTCCACCACCCAAACAGGATTTGGACTCACCGCTGAGCAATCCGACTTGGTTAACTCAGGCAAACCGTCCTTTGTCAAGGGATTGATCATGACTGGTGATGATGATTCGAAACAGTACCGGCACGGCTCGGGTCTGATGACAAAGTGGTCGTGTAAACGCGTCATGTTCCGGAAGTGGCGTCTCCTCCCCCTCCCCCCGCCTCCTCTCGCAGCCCCGCCCCTCATAAAGCCCCGCCCCCTTCCGCCACTTGACCCCCCCCCCTCACACCCGCGGCATTCTCTTCCGGGGCGGCTGTGTGCGGGTGTCATGGCCTCCGTGTACGACGAGGTGGCGATCCTCCAGGGCCGCCTCCAGCGCGAGAAGCATGGGGACAAGGTGAGGGTGGTGGTGAGGGTGGTGGTGAGGGTGGTGGTGAGGGTGGTGGTGAGGGTGGTGGTGAGGGTGGTGGTGAGGGTTGTGGTGAGGGTGGTGGTGAGGGTGGTGGTGAGGGTGGTGGTGAGGGTGGTGGTGAGGGTGGTGGTGAGGGTGGTGGTGAGGGTGGTGGTGAGGGTGGTGGTGAGGGTGGTGGTGAGGGTGGTGGTGAGGGTGGTGGTGAGGGTGGTGGTGAGGGTGGTGGTGAGGGTGGTGGTGAGGGTGGTGGTGAGGTCGTGGAGTGAAATGTCGAGTTGAGGGTGGTGAGACGAAGGGGTGGTGAGGTGAGTGGTTAGGTGAAGGAGTGGAGTTCAAGTTGATTTTGTTTAACCGAGTGAGAACTGGAGAAACCAGGATAGTCTCGTTTACAATCATGATCGTGGGGTATCAGCCTGCCAGTAGAGGGCGATAATTGCCGCTATGTATTCAATTGAGTAATGTTTCGAACTTAACCAAATGTGAACCCAGACATCGGCACACAATGGCCTATTGCGAATGACGTTAGGGGATCTGTTAGTGCACTGTGCGTATTGCCACAGTTACTACACCCCAAGTTATAATCAGGGCGGCCGCAGGATTCGAACCGTGACCCTCGGCTGCAAACGGCGACCGTGACACTGCTCGGCCGCGTCACCTCTGGGCGGGTTGAGGAGTCGGTGAGGTGTCATGCGGTGGTGAGGGTGTGATGGTGGTGAACGGGTGGGTATGGGTGTCCCAGTGGTCTCTTGTCATCCCGTGAGTTTCTGGGCAGCCTCCTATTCATTACCCCTTCTCCCCCATCTTCACATACCTCTTCACCTCTTCAATGTCCTTCGCCGAGTGATGTCTAAGACTTGAGGGTGGTGGTGGTGGTGGCTTGTGTGGGCTCACAACGTCGTGCGATAACCTGCAGTCACCGCTGTTGCTGTATTCCAGGTTTTAAAGATTTTGAAGAAACTGCACGCTTTGCCAGTCACGGTTGAGATTTTGGCGGTAGGTTTCCGTCCTTACGTCCACTCTAAAAAGCGCACGTTTATTTTGTGTTTCCCTTGTGAAGATTAGGAGACTCAATTCTGTAGCCAAAATGTAGGCCGTTTTAAAGATGACAAATTGCTGTTTTCAGATTGACAGGACTTGTTTTTACATTTGGAACATTTCACTCAGTCACTGTTATTTCATTTCCATGGATGTTTCTCCAACGTATTGCATTCTAAATTTGTTTTTCTCCGAAATAAAATGGACAAATACATTTTAGTTTCTTGATAGGATGTGTAATATTTTTTGTTTCTTAACGGGATGGGTAAATTTGTATCCACTTTATTGGTTTTTCAAATAACTTTTATTTGAATACTGCATGTGAATGACCCGAATGCAAAAGGGAATTGTAAACTTGATAAGAGACTGCATCTAGTAGTAACATGGAGCACACTGTTCATGTCACGGCCACACGGAAAATAGGCGGCGATAGCCCAGTGGTAACGTGTTCCCCACTTGTAGAGGTATGTGGTTATAATCTGGCAGGCCTCCCTCTGTAAATACCACTGGTGTATTCAGCAAAAAAAGTTGCTTTTTGCTTCAAAGTGGATGTTAAAGATTTTGTGACGTCACGTTTCAAATTCGCTAACTTTGAAAAAAACATTTGCAAATTAATTAATTTTGAATCGCATAGCAATCATCGCCCCCTACTTCGAACATTTGACAGGACCCTCCGGAAAATAAATCTTGAGACTCATTGGAAGGTTTTCTTGTACACAAGCATGTGAATAATCAATGATGTAATTGCGCACAGGAAACGGGTGTTGGAAAATCGGTGAACTCTCTGCGTAAAGATCCACGCGTGGGTGACGTGGCACGAGCGCTGGTGCTGGAATGGAAGAAGCTGGTGCCCCAGGATGAATGTGCGCCCCGTCCCATCTCCCATCGGTGGGTACTCTTCCTGAGAGGCAATGTGAGCGCTGGAGAACCAGGTGAGCGCTTGTGCGCACTGGTTCACAGGACACTGCTGTCAATTTTTCATTGGTCTTGAAACAGCAGATGCCATCAGAAATGCTGAGCTCAAGTGAGCTCAATCGCATAAAACATATCTCATTTTTTTGTGAAACAGGAGTGTGGAGCATGGCAGGAGAGACCAGCGGTATCCCGAGTACACAGCGGAGAACGCTCCAAGTGGCAAGTATTCCCAGGAGGGCGACGGGGACTCGGACATGGAAGACAGAGCGCCTCCACAAAGCTTTGTGCATCAGGATCACACGGCCCACAACAATATCGTCCACAAGCGACATGCGAACAAGGGCGGTGCGTGCGACATGAGAACCGTAAAGACAGTGTCCAGAGAGGGACTCCACACCACGTCAAAATCAAACAGCTTTGAGGACTTGACAGAAAAATCCGAGCTTCCCACGCCATCACTGGGAAAGAGCACACAGAAGCAGAAACACACGTCTGGGGATGGGAGAACAAAACACAAGGCAAGCAGGACTGAGCAGCAAACAGACATTCCCAGCACCAAAGCCGAGTTCAGCAGCAGAGATTCTCGAAAGGAAAGTAAGATGAAGCCTGAGAGGCAAGTGGCTCCGAGACACGCCAAGGGCTCTCTGCTGAGCGATGATGACTTTGACAGTCCCACCATGCCCTTTGAGTCCTACCTCAGCTACGACCAGCCACAGAAGAAAAAGAAAAAAAGATGTAATGAGGAGCCAGTTGGTGAGAAACTGTGGCGCAGCATGGCGCCGGCAGCAGAGGCAGTGGACCGAGCGAAGGGGGATGGCAGTGCGGAGTGTGTGGAGCCAGTGCCTGAAAGGGCATCGAGGAAACAGCCAGCAAACTCCGAAGGTCAGCGGAGACTCGAGAACCCCTCCTGTGCCTCCAGATCCAATAAGGCAAGTATTCCCATGCACACGGCCGTACCTCGTGCACTAACACACTCGCTGAGCACAGTGTAGTCAGATGGTCAAGGCACAGGATTCGGAGGTATCCCTGGAGCCTGCAAGAGTCTGGGAGGAAGCCACAGGGTCTGCAAGGGTCTGAGTGGTTTCTCCTCCAGGCCGGCCTGTACAGTAGTACGATGGTGCGGTAGCTGCTGGATGTCCAGCGTGCTTTATTTAACACAGAGCCCCTCGAACACTCGAGACGAGGTTAGCAACTTGGTCCAGCGGCAGAACGTGTACCATTTCTTGCAGAGGTTCGCGTTTTTAATCCAGCAGGGCGCCCTGTTTTATACTGCTGGTGTAAACATGCGCCGTCGGTTTCACAGTGGATATTAAAGATACAGTGACATTCGAAGAGTATGCCCTTGTGTGCTCGAGTCTAGGTCCAAATTTGTTGAATAAAAAATTGTATCGCAAATCACTTAATTGGTAAACACATAGCAGTCATCACCTCCTACTGTAAAAACACAACAGGACTCTGCTGAAAAAATACTCTATAGACAGTAAGGCTTTCCTGGATAATCAAGGTAATAATTATGTACATCTATGCTGACATTATGTACATATACCAGATGGCTGCTGTTCTGAGGCACATTTAAACAGTACCTGAGGTAACCTCAGCTGTTCGGGTAAAGCCTTTAGAAGAGTTTTACATTTATTGCAAACTTGTTACCACTACTGTTTGAGTACTGTGTCATCCATAAATTCCACAAAAGTGAGTATATTTGTGTACAGGTACACTTAATCCTCAGTGTAACTTACCAGAAAAGCACAATTTCCTTCTATACAAATCGGCATTTAATGCCATCAGTTCCTCCCACGTAACTAAATCACCCGAAACGCATCCTGATCTTGTCCGATCTCGGAAGGCACGCTGGATTGAGCCCGGAGAGTGCTTGGATGGGCGGCCACCTTGCATAACAGGTGTCATGTGCTGTGGGGTTATGTCGTGGGCAGCAAGGACATTGCAAAAAAGTCAATTGCTGCAGAATTCTATTTTTATACATGCGGGAAACGTTATGAGGACAGTCAAGAAAAGTGAAAATATTGTAAGTTCTGAGACAGTGGAAACGAGATGAGAGATGCAGGAAAATGCACGGGATGTAACAGGTTTCCCTCCAGTCACTTGTTAAGTGGTAAGCAGCAGGTCACAAAGGCCATGGGCCTTGTGGTTTAGAGCTCCCTCTCTGCCTCCAGCACAAGTACGAGGTGGTGCCCTCGCTTCCGGACATCACCCTGCCCCTCATTCAACCGAACTACCGGCCCCTGCCCTCGGCAGAGCTCCTTGAGCTCTCACCACAAAAGAAGAAAGGTAATGTCGTGCCGCCCCCCTCGTGTCACCCTCGTGTCACCCTCATCGTGTCATCATAGTGTATCCCCCATTGTCACCCTAAAGCACTGCACCTTGACCTTTTTACCTTATTGCTGCACGTGTTTAACCGTACGTACACGCGCTGTCTCCTTCACAGTGGACGTTGCATATCCTTTGACGTTATTCGAAGATGAGTAGGCCATGTTTGCTGGCATCATCGTTCAAATTTGAAGTATTCCTCGCAAATTCTTTGCAGAGGCAAATGGCAACATCACTTCCTTTCTGGTAAACTAATATCCACTAGCAGCCGGTGCGGTGTTTCTCCTTGTGCCTCACAGGGACACTTGCCATCACGGTGTCCCCTAGGCTATTAGTATACTGGAAAAGGTTGTGGTAGGCAAATCCGCGGTTGGTAAAGTACAGGGTCTATGGGATATCAGGGGGGGTTTGAGGAACCATGACCACGGTAAGACTCGTCATAGCTATATTAACATAATAAAACATAAATAAACATTAACTTTACATACCTTTAATATTCAGGGTAGAAGTCCATGATTATGACGATGATGGGGGAAGGGGTAGTTAGGAGAAGGGGCTCAGCCCAACTTCCTCTTCTTCCTCCAGGTCACCAGTGACAGATGAGTGGGCAGCCACAGAGGCAAGCACAGTGGCGCTGCTGGCTGAATCAGTGGTGTTGATTCAGCCAGCAGCAGTTATGGTCACTTTAGCACTTTTAGAAGCACTGCCAGCAAGACTAGCGACGCTGTCTATGCGCTGCGAGAATCGCAACAAAGCAGATGGACAATTGATCAGTTACACAGCGCTATGAGTAGCGCAGTGGAGTGGAGAACCATGGCCGTGCAAAATTTGTCATTGCGTGTTGCGGACTCCTGCTTACCCGTGGATTTTCAAAATTTCCTAGGTGCATTTGGTAAATTGGTATCCAAATAATAAACTCTGTATACATGAATTCCGTGGTTGGCGAGGAATTTCTGTATATAAAAACAATCACAGCTGGACATTGGAATAATTGAGAGTTGCGGAGGCATTTAAACACGCTCTAAATGCCAATCCTTATGTTATCGTTATGTTGCCACCCATGTATTGTCAGCCTCGTCGTGTTGTCGTCATCACGTTCCGTCACTCTCAACAACGTGTTGCGTTCACCGTGTCGTGTTGTCTCGTGCAGTGTTGCAGAGCTCCGTGGCTCCACTGGAGGATGGCTTCACAGGGAAACGCCTGAACAGCAAGATGGCTGTGTACTCGGGCACCAAGACGGCCTTCTTACCCAAGATGATGTCGCTGTACGAGCAATGCCTGCGCGTGCTGCAGAACAACATCGACTGTGAGTGCACACGAGCACGCTTTTCCCTCCACTGCGCCATGGCGCAGAAACCCCACCACATAAGTCGTAGCGATGAGCATCATGAACGCTGTTTGCAGCATCACCGGCTGTGTGCACGCTCTCTGGGTGCCACGCTCGCACGACGCTGTCACGTTGCCTTCACACATGTGGGTAACGTCGCTCTGTTGACTGCCTCTGGCCGCAGCCATTCACGAGGTTGGCGGGGTGCCCTATGACATACTGGTGCCAGTGCTGCTGCGTTGCACGCCGGAGCAGCTCTACCGCATTGAAGACTGCAACCCGGTATGTGGCACACGTCCGGGCTTGCACAGATGTCACAATACAGTTAAAATTGACTCTCTCACACACATCAATGTAGTGCCTCCAATGGCAGCATAGTTCATGTGAACCAATTACAAATACATCAATCCACAACAGTAGATTTTTACACTCGTGTTACACGCTTAAATAATGTATGTAACAATTGATTTTTGGAGCTTTATGCATCTGTATTATAAAACCAGATAGTTGGAGACTGTCAGGGCAGATGTTGGAGGACACTGTGTGTCGCGAGTACAGCAGCTGTGGGATCTGGTGGAGGGGAGAACGCATTGGCAAGGTGTGGTTACATCAGCGGCTTTGGCCACGATGACAATTTGATCTTGATAAGCCTACCAGAGTAATAAAGAGTGCACGTTGATGTCGCATTTATACAACTGATGGCCTCATCCATCAAGAGCTGTGGCCAAGCCACCTCCACTATTGCATGCCATCTGCCAGCGCTATGGACGCAGGTTTGATTGAGTAGCGCCGGGTGGGCGGTTGTGCTGAACACTTTTTTGCTGATAGAGCTTTGTGGAGGAGACGACTGAGCTGTGGGCGGGACACTGCGCGCGAGATTTCCGCAACGAGACGAGGCAGGAGTACGAATCGTGGCGAGAGCTGTACCTGCGCAAGTACGAAGAGCGGGAAGCACGCCTCAAGCGACTCACCCAGTCCATCAGCAGCACCCACTCCAGCAAACCTAAAGGTACGATGAAAGTTGATGTCGTTTCACCAGGTAAGAGAAAGCAAGAGGTGAGGATTGTAATAATCTTACCTATACAAGTCGTTTTCTGTCTGTCTGTCCATCTGTCTGTGTACGTAACTTGTGATGCTTTTAACTCACAGGCTGTGGGGTTCACGTTTCAAAAAAGTACCCAGATACCACGCGATAAGCCCCGGGGTGAGCCGGCGCTATTCGTATTTCACATCCGTCAACTTTAACGTAGTTAAATTAACAATTTATTACTATTATATTACTTCGCTGAACACGCGCCAAAGCATGCATCTCCGTGTGCGCGAGAACGCTGACACGTAGTTCCCATGGCAAGGCACACACGCGATCGGTGGGGGAAGGGGGGAATTCGCGTACAAAATGCAAAAAGAATACACACAACGCTGAGGTAAATTCTTCAAAGTGTGATGTCCTCTTCTCCCCCCCCCACCCCAATGTGTGCACTTACTACTCTTGGGTCGGTAGATACTAGAACTGGAGTGCGGGTGGGGGGGGTAGCCGCCCAGCCCCAGCCGGCCAAGGTGCCACCTCGGCCGGCTGCAGTCACGAAAGATTTAAGTCAAGATATCCTAGATACTATGATAGAGTCGATATATACTATTATAGAGTCGGTAGATACGACTATAGAGTCGGTAGATACTACTGCAGAGTCGGTAGATACTGCAATAGAGTCAGTAGATACTACTGTAGAGTCAACAGATACTGATATAGAGTTAGTAGTTACGACTATAGTCAGATACTACGATAGAGTCAGTAGATACTACTATAGAGTCGGTATATACTACTGTAGCGTTAGTAGTTACTACTATAGTAATTGGATACTACTATAGAGTCAGTCGTTACTACTATAGAGTCGGTAGATACTACTGCAGTCAGTAGATACTACTACGGTCAGTAGATGCTACTATAGAGTCACTATATACTACTATACAGTCAGTATATGCTACTATAGAGTCAGTAGAGACTACTCACTCTATTGTATGTAGGGTGTGTAGGTAAACAGTGAGGGGAAAAAAGTATTTGATCCCCTACTGATTTTGTATGTTTGCCCACTGACAAAGAAATGATCAGTCTATAATTTTATGGTAGGTTTATTTGAACAGTGAGAGACAGAATAACAACAACAAAATCCAGAAAAACGCATGTCAAAAATGTTATAAATTGATTTGCATTTTAATGAGGGAAATAATTATTTGACCCCCTCTCAATCAGAAAGATTTCTGGCTCCTAGGTGTCTTTTATACAGGTAACGAGCTGAGATTAGGAGCACACTCTTAAAGGGAGTGCTCCTAATCTCAGCTTGTTACCTGTATAAAAGACACCTGTTCACAGAAGCAATCAATCAATCAGATTCCAGACTCTCCACCATGGCCAAGACCAAAGAGCTCTCCAAGGATGTCAGGGACAAGATTGTAGACCTACACAAGGCTGGAATGGGCTACAAGACCATCGCCAAGCAGCTTGGTGAGAAGGTGACAACAGTTGGTGCGATTATTCGCAAATGGAAGAAACCCAAAAGAACTGTCAATCTCCCTCGGCCTGGGGCTCCATGCAAGATCTCACCTCGTGGAGTTGCAATTATCATGAGAACGGTGAGGAATCAGCCCAGAACTACACGGGAGGATCTTGTCAATAATCTCAAGGCAGCTGGGACCATAGTCACCAAGAAAACAGTTGGTAACGCACTACGCAGTGAAGGACTGAAATCCTGCAGCGCCCACAATGTCCCCCTGCTCAAGAAAGCACATATACATGCCCGTCTGAAGTTTGCCAATGAACATCTGAATGATTCAGAGGACAACTGGGTGAAAGTGTTGTGGTCAGATGAGACCAAAATGGAGCTCTTTGGCATCAACTCAACTCGCCGTGTTTGGAGGAGGAGGAATGCTGCCTATGACCCCAAGAACACCATCCCCACCGTCAAATATGGAGGTGGAAACATTATGCTTTGGGGGTGTTTTTCTGCTAAGGTGACAGGACAACTTCACCGCATCAAAGGAACGATGGACGGGGCCATGTACCGTCAAATCTTTGGTGAGAACCTCCTTCCCTCAGCCAGGGCATTGAAAATGGGTCGTGGATGGGTATTCCAGCATGACAATGACCCAAAACACACGGCCAAGGCAACAAAGGAGTGGCTCAAGAAGAAGCAGATTAAGGTCCTGGAGTGGCCTAGCCAGTCTCCAGACCTTAATCCCATAGAAAATCTGTGGAGGGAGCTGAAGGTTCGAGTTGCCAAACGTCAGCCTCGAAACCTTAATGACTTGGAGAAGATCTGCAAAGAGGAGTGGGACAAAATCCCTCCTGAGATGTGTGCAAACCTGGTGGCCAACTACAAGAAACGTCTGACCTCTGTGATTGCCAACAAGGGTTTTGCCACCAAGTACTAAGTCATGTTTTGCAGAGGGGTCAAATACTTATTTCCCTCATTAAAATGCAAATCAATTTATAACATTTTTCACATGCGTTTTTCTGTATTGTCTCTCACTGTTCAAATAAACCTACCATTAAAATAATAGACTGATCATATCTTTGTCAGTGGGCAAACGTACAAAATCAGCAGGGGATCAAACACTTTTTTCCCTCACTGTATATGCCTATGCGGGGGTAAAAATATTTTTTGAGGGGGGGGGGTCGACAATTTTCGAAAATCTTTTAGATCAACTATTTACCCCCCACTTTTTTTTTGGACTTCTGCAAGCCTCTTATAATTTTGTTGACAAATGGACAGACAAACGGCATGCCAGGCTTTCACAATAGCTTAGTATTTGTGGATGTATGTTTTTAAGAGAAGTTTCGAAATATATTCTTCCCCCGGGCAACACCGGGTACTTCCCGCTAGTGTAAAAGCAAATATAAATCGTCGTGAAAACAACTGCGGTACAGAAGAGTCCTCAAGGACATTTTTGAAGCGATGGAATTCCATGTGTTTGGGGCATTTAAGAGGGCCCAGCAATGCGCAGAGAGCCAGGGCACCAAAAGCGCCACGTGACGTGTCTGTGTGTCGGTGTCACCGTGTGACTCGTTGGTTTTTGTGGGTCGGTGTCCGTCTAGGGCGCCAGGTCAAGTTGGCATTTGTGAACACAACGGTGAAGCCACCGCGTGATGTGCGCCGTAAACAGGAGCGTCACGGCACGGGGCGTCCCACGCCTTTCGGTGCTACCGAGCGCTTACGGTACTCCTCAGCGGCAAAACATTGCGCCAACACTTTGCGGAAACACATTGCAGCTGTATGATCCATGCCTGTCGGTGTGCATGTGTCAGTCATCTCCGTAAGTTAATCCATAACACCTGGATCCGTCCCATGACCTGCTAGTAAGCCTCCAAAACTGTGTGTGGTCTCAAAGGTGCATCTAGACTTGCACAAGCCCTGTGGTGACGTAACCACTGACTTCGTGGCAAATGGCAGCTGTTGTGCTGGTGAGGGTAAGAGTGTCCTATCCATTGTTTGTGCATATGGCAGTGTTTTGGGAGCTACTGTATGAGTGTGTATGCTGTACTGGTATTGTGTGGTGTGTGCTGCATGTGTGAATGTTGATATAGTAGTAGGTGCTGTGCTGGTTGTATTGTGTTTGTTTTATGATCCCTGATGTCCACTGCAGGGACAAGAATCCTGTTGCCTTGGTTCCGTTGGGTGGAGAGGGTCATGCAATGGCGAGTGCAGGTGGGAACTCCGATGGGACATCCGTTCGACCGCGGTCGCTCAGCCCAGTCCCAGGACCCTCCTCATCTGGGTCATCAGCAGGCGGAGATAAGAGACAAGTCAAAAGTATGGCGCCTGGGACCACCCGACCCAACCACTTATAATGCGCAGTAATCATTTAACTGTCATTTAACAAAACTCAAGTATTTTCCATGCGTTCCATATATAGAGGCTATCGCTTTGTCTTTTACAGAAGTCGCACCGATGATGGCAAAGACCCTGAAAGCTTTCAAGAACCGTTTTGGCAGGAGGTAGACGTGTGGCGTGAAGGGAAAAGCCGTGCGAGGCGTAGGCACAGGACGGCGCCTGCACCTGGCAACGCTGCCGTGCTGCTTGAGCCCTGGGCCCCAGCCCCGCTCCTCGAACTGCTGCACCACTACACACATTCGGGCTGGCACTTCAAATTTTAGTTTTTAAAACTTTTTTTAATTTAAACACATTTTTAATATCCATAAAGGCTATCATTAAGAAACTGTAATGTGAATCAATGTTTGCAGTTTTCAGCATGAAGTAATCAAGTGAGATGCGAACGATGGGGGAAGTTATAAGGAAGCACCTGGCTGCCTGCTGTTTCTTCATCACTCGGACCGATGCTTCATGCTGGTCAATTGTAGACGCTGTCGCTCTCTAATAATGGCGCCGTTTTTTCACTGAAGGAACGCAAGAGACCCGATATCGTTATATTTAATATGGCAAAGGAAATAACTGTTGTCTTTAAAGAGATGGTTGATGGCCATCTGCGCTTGTGATTGCAAACCGGGAGACCCTTATACATTTCCCGAGGCAAAATGCCACGAAGATTACAAATCGCACTAAAACTACCGAGAGAATGCTGCAGCGTCTTTAGGTTTCCGTTGTGTTACCCCTTCAACTGCGGTGCGTGTGGACAGAGAGGCTTGCCCATACTTCCCTGTGATGCGTGGACGTCCATGGGGCCTCGGAAGGGCTCGAGAAGGCAGTGCATTGGAACGTCCGATGTCGGTCATTTTCACAATGGAATAGCTGAGCTCGGCCAAACGTGCAGACATGTTACACCGTGGTGTAAAGTGTAACTTAATACATTGTAAAATAAAAACACGAATCGTAGCTCATGGAGCTTCCAGAACATTTGTCTTATTCCGTGAGACTTGGGAAGGGCTACGGCCCTGTCACGCGCTCCACGTCAAACGCAGCTCCGCTGCTCGCTAAAAACTTGTGGTCGGGCTGGGGTCTTGGTCGACACGTTGATTACCACCGTCACGTGTCTAGTCTGTTGCTGGAGCCAAATTAGGCTGCCCCACTACGAGGTGAATGGGTAAGTCCGTGTTGTGGCAGCAGCCGTGACGGACTCGTGCTGCTGCCAATGTGGAGTTCTGCTCGCAGCGAGAGGGCTTCAGGAGAGAGTCCATGTCGTTATAAAAATACAATCACGACGTTTCTGGCGCAACACAAGCGTCCGTCATGAGGTGGAAAAGCCATGGCTTGCTGCTGATGCAGACTGATTTATTTTAATGTTTCTACCTACGTGACTTTATCGAAAGAACCAAAGAGTATGGATTCCTGCAGTCACGAAAGCTTCAAATCAAGATGAGTCCATGTGTTAAGCGCAGACCAGAGTGGGTTGCGGTAAATAGTCCATAATTGGGTTGAATGTTCAGTCGCACAGTGCAATTGGTGTATGGCACTACTGGACTGCAGTGTTTTCGTACGGATGTTAAACTCAGACGTGCATGTGACAGCATAACCTGAATCCAGACCCACTGTGCGTGTACTGGGACCGTTACTATGACGGGGGCAGAGGCTTCCACGTGGACCCAAGCAGCTGCGCGCCGCCACTTCCTGACCAGACCCTCACGTCCAAGAGGAGGGGGGAGTGGTGGCGGCTTGGCCAATCACGTGCGAGGCCTCTGACGTGCCTCGGGAAGGCGACGCGCAATTGGTCGAGCGCGTGAAGGGGGCGTGGCTTGTGGTGGTCGCGGCCCAATGGGAGGCGAGCTCGTGGCAGCGGCGCTCATCCGGAAGTGCGGTTCGAGGGAGCGGTGAGGGAGCTCCTTTTGCTTCCCCGAGGCCCGGAGTCGAGCCTCCTGAGGAGTCGTCGTCCCCCCCCACCCCCACGATATTCTCGATATTCTCGAGTTCCCTCGCCCGGGGACCATGCCGGCTCTGCGGCTGCCCTCGCTGACGACGCTGGCGGTGGTGGCGTTCGTCGCGTACCTCGCGAACATCGCCTACGTCCTGCACGGGGTCCTCTACACGGAGCCGTGTGGCGCGGGCCCCCAGTGCGTCACCTCGGCGCTGCACGCAGAGCCCGCGCCGCGCCTGCAGGTGCGGAGCCTCGGGGCGACTGCGATCCCGGGGCGGGGGACGGGGTCGAGTCTCCTGGCCACTCCATTTGATTCGGGGCCGCCGGCCGCTAGAGTCGTGTGAACGACGGCCCAAGGGACGCGTTGGGTGTCGGGCCAAGTGGGAAGATCGATCGCTGGGCAGTGCTCATCGATGAGCCTCTGACGCGAGCGACACTTTGCGGGCTTCTCTCAGACGCTGTCAGCGCAGGGCGCCGCAGTCTTCATCAGGGCACGGCTGCAGTGCCGGGCTCGGCACGGCTGCTGTGCCGGGCTCGGCGCTGCTCCGACATCGCAGTGCCACACGCGTGGTGTCGTTAGTCGTCCCCGAGCCCGTACGGACCTAAGGGCCCAGAACGCCAAGCGGCCAGCAACAAACAGCAGTATGAACGTTATAGATTCGACGTTTTATGAATGTAGCAAGGGCAGGGTTCTACAGGCTGGGGAAAGAGAGAGAATGTTAAACTGGAGCTGTGCGAGGCAATGAGTGTCGTGACATCCCGTGGAGGCCGGGTGGGTGAGTGCCGTGTGGTTGAGGTGGAGTGCCGTGTGGTGGAGTGTGGTGGTGGTGGTGGTGGAGTGCTGTGTGGTGGTGGTGGTGGTGGAGTGTGGTGGAGTTCTGTGTGGTGGTGGTGGAGTGGTGGTGGTGGTGGAGTGCTGTGTGGTGGTGGGTGAGTGCTGTGTGGTGGTGGGTGAGTGCTGTGTGGTGGTGGAGGTGGTGGAGTGTGGTGGAGTTCTGTGTGGTGGTGGAGTGGTGGTGGTGAGTGCTGTGTGGTGGTGGGTGAGTGCCGTGTGGTGGAGGTGGAGTGCCGTGTGGTGGTTTTCAAGTTTCAAGTTCATTTATTAGGTATAGCCCTGTGAGCCATTCGGCTCTTGAATCGGGTGCAACCGCAACAAACAAAAAACAAAAACATGAACAAAAAACATCTTAAAGTAAATATGTGACTAAGTGCAAACAGAAAATCCAAGAAAAGACAGCAAAATATTGCAGAAAAAACACCGTACACCAACGCTGTGTGCAAAAATCCCAGTGGGATGCAAGTCAAACAACAACAACAACCACAAGACAACTTAGATTAAGGCCATCAGTCTAACTCTGTACTACAACAAACAAACATGGCTAAACCAATACACTTTTAGAAATCAAAATAAGGCCATGAAAGCAATGAAAAAGCAATCATAGGAACTGTGACGGAATTTTCACAATAAATGGCATAAACATGTACTACCAAAACCTTGCAGCCATAGCTGGCTGGATGAGCCACTCCGCAACAGCAGGAACATCAATAGGAGTATTATAATTTTTCAATACACCTTTAAGATCAGCACACTAAATCAAAACACAGGTCATACTTTGTAGTGATCATCCGGAGCTAAACATTTTATTTTAGGCCACTGAATAGCACTGGCAGCTAGGGGTGTGCAACTCCTCTAGAGCAGTTTTGAGTGAAGATCTCATGGGTAGTGACTCAAGTGTCAATTTATTGGCAACAGCATTCCAGACCCTGGGGGCATCAATAGCAAAGGCCCTTCCTCCAGTATATGTACGGCAATAGGGAATATGAAGTTGGTAAATGAGTGTAGACCTTAGGTCAAATTTGTTCTTTGAAACAGATGAGATCCAGCAGGTAATCTGCGGATTTTTTTGCAAGTACATCATGAATAAATAAGATCTGGTGCACAAGCTAGAAGGACATCCAGCCCGTCAATACAAAGACATCCAACCTAGTAATGCAACTCAGAGAGTCCGCTAAAATCGCAGGAAGGATGGAGACATCACAGCAGGTTAAGACTTTACCTGGTTAATCACGTCCTTCCATTGATTGCTCAATTTGTCCCCATCTTCTCGGCTGAAGTTGTGTCCGTGTTTATATATCTGGATGGCTTCATGAACAAATCTCTGATGATAGCCAGTGGGTTTGCAGAGTACCTTCGTCTTGGAAAAATCAATATTGTGTGTGCCCACAGCATTAAAACAATGATCAGCAACGGTAGAGGTATTGGTTCTACCGTGCTTTAGATCTGCCTTGTGTTCATGAACGCGGTCCGAGACGTCGTTACGTTTCCTCAATGTAACTGCTGCCGCAGCCACAACTTAGTTTGTAGACACCAGGATATTGCATGTCAGGAATCACTTCCTTTACAGATGGGATCAAATCACGGATTTTGTGTACTGTGTTGAAACGAACCTGGACCTTGTGTTTGTTTAAGATTTTGGAAATGTTTTTGGTAACCCCTGCTATGTATGGCAAGGTGATGGTTTTGAATGGGTCCTCAGATGGCTGTCTCCCCATGGCTGGGGAGACAGCTTTGCGGATTGTATGGTCAGAATGTCCATTCATCCTGAGGGCTTGGTGTACGTGCTCCAACTCACTGGCTAGGTGGTGCTGGTCGGAGATGCAATGGGCCCTATGGTGTAGTGTTTTTATGAGGGAATTCTTCTTGGCTGGATGGTGGTGGGAGTCAGGCTTTTTAGATAGGCATTCGTGTGGGTGGCTTTCCTGTAGACAGAATGTCCCAACGAGCCATCAGGTCTCTTCTCGATCAAAACATCCAGGAATGTTAACTTGCCATCCTTTTCCACTTCCATGGTGAATTTGAAAGCTTTCGCACGAGCTTAATCCGGCACTGAGTACACCACCACACTCAAGCATCTCACTACGTGTTAAACATCTTTTAGTTTAACTTAAAAAAAGTATTTCTTTAAATAGGCTGTTACTATCTTTATAGACGTATGGTAGTATTGTAAATATGTTACTGTAACCAGTGAAATATGTAGACGTTAGAATGAGGTTTGATAGCGTGATCTCCCCAACCACTTTATTTCTTATGGAAATTTCTGTTTAATTTACACAACCCCCGTGTAAAACGAGAGGTAGCTGTAGTAGTCATGGAAGAGTGAGTGCAGGATATTCAATCACTACGACTGCTCTACTCTGAATTATATCGGTTGCAAAAGTTGGGGGCTCCACCCCAGATTTGACAGCAGCAGGATTCCAACATCGGCCGATTGTGTGCACTGCATAGCAGAGTGATAACTGCTTGGGGTTAGATTATTTGGCATGGTAAGTTAACCCATAACACGTGGATCTGTCCCGTGACTGCTAGCGAGCCTTCGACATGTCACACGGCCCCAAGATGCACCTAGCCTGGCACAAGTGCCGAGGTGACGGTAATGCAACTTAGTGGCGAATGGCGGTTGTAGGTGAGACTGGGAGGTGTGTGAGATAGGTGTGGGTGGGATAGGAAGGCGTGGGTGAGACTGGGAGGTGTGTGAGATTGGTAGGTGGGTGAGAATGGTAGGTGTGTGTGGGATAGGAAGGTGTGGGTGAGATTGGTTGGTGTGTGGGATAGGAAGGCGTGAATGAGATAGGAAGGCGTGGGTGAGACTGGGAGGTGTGTGATATGTGGGTGAGACGGAGGTGTTTCTGTGTCTCACAGCTCAGCGTATATACAGCCCTGGAGCAGAGCGTGAGGCGAGTGAGCAGCCTTCACTTCGCCCTGAACATCGACCCCTTGGACGTGCATTCCTCGTCCCACAGGTGCGGTCACTGGGGGTAAACGTGAGGCACGTGCAGGAAAACTCGTTTATTACTGTGACGGCCAGGGCACCTGAGCAACGCGGCGCTGACCAAGCCCTCGCTCCATTGTCTCGGAGTGCCGCATCACGCCGACACCACGCGTGTCTGCGGCGTGCAGGGAGGTGAACGTGAGTCTGCCCGTGCGCACGCGCAGCAACGGCAGCCTGTTCGCGCACGTGTTTGTACATCGTGCCGGGGAGCTGCCCTGGCAGGACGAGCAAGCGGTGCACGGGGTGGCGATGCTCACCACGCACATGGTGCCGCGGCCCGACGTGGTCAACCTCGTGACCCGCAATGAGGTGAGCGCCGCCTGTGTCGTACTCGGGCATTCCACATGCACACATTACCACTTCCGTGTGCCCTCACCACATACCCTCGCTGCATCACCGGTGGGTGAGTGAGTGCCCTCTTGCCATGACTCCCCCAGTCGGCACAAGCAGCACCCAGAGAGGACCCGGTCACTCATTGGCGCTCGCAGCTCACGCTCTCCGTAATGGCCGACGCTGTCTCCCTGGACCCGCGCGCTGTGCCTGCCGAGCTCATGCCATACTTCACCAAGTGAGAGGCAGTGCACGGCCACGCGCACGCATGTGTGTGTGTGTATGCGTTGTGCTCACGTGTGCACTGGAGTGTGTTCTATTCACATTGGGTGTGTAACAGTGCAGTGATTTATTGAGTAAACTAGAATCTTACGCTCAGGATTAATGCTTCGAGTAGCGGGTGCCGAATCAATTGCCCTATTTGGTTCCCTGCGTTTGATGGGGCTGTGTGACTCACTCGTGTTGGCAAGAGAGCTGCAACATTCACCACAATAGAAGTAAGAGAATGGATTTTATGAATGGAATCAATGCAGACTGGTTACCATTGGTCACGTCGTGGGGAGGAAGAAGCAGTAGAGATAACAGCAATCATGCACAAACATGTGTGTGCTGCGTCTGCGCTGTTGTTCCAGGTCACCTCGAGACAAACACCACTACCTGCCTATTCTCTACGTGGATGAGCTGAGCAACCGCATAAAAGATCTTGTTGTATGTACACATTCAGCTGGGATAACCCTCCTGGCATCACACTGGGATGGGGAGCAGATCCCTACACCACACCCTGGTTTTATATACCACAGTGTGATTGGTTTCGTTGTGTGGGATTCTCAAATTCTACAAGCACTTGTGGGTGTCTCCTCAGGTTGTGCAGAGCAGCGTGGGCATGCTGCCCCTGTCGGTGCACTTCAGCCCCATCTCCCTGAGCCGCCTGCGTCTATGGCTGCACATGCAGCACGCCATTGAGTCCCTGCAGCAACTGGGTCCGTGCACACAAATACAAAGATCCCCCCTATAGCCTTAACAGACTGTTGGGGCAAGTGCCATTAGCGAGCATCTATGAAGGCCAGCATGGCACACGAGGGGGTGGGTGGTGAGCACCACCCCCGGCCGCCTTTTTCTCCCTAGTGGCGAAGTTTTTATATATCGCGCAAGGTATTCATTTGAGGTTGAGTCGACCTAGGATAGGCCCAGGACCTGTTCAGATAATTTTCACTTGGTGGTGGCCGTGAGCAGGAATCGAACTCGGGTCGCCGAGTTCATAGCACGCCATGCTGACCGCTGCACTACCACTCCTCACAAACTCACTTTCACACATACTCTCACACACATACAAACTAATTCTCCGCGCGAGGCTAACGCATTACATCTCGCAGAGGATCGCTCCGCTGAACAAAATACTTCCGCGGTTCAGTTTGCAAGTGCGAGTTCACGTTTTAAGTCGATGTAACCGGCCCCTTCCGTAGGCTTCACGGAGAAGGATGTGGACGAGGTGAAGGGGATCTTCGCCGACACAAATCTCTACTTCCTGGGTCTCACCTTCCTCGTGGCCGCCTTCCACGTGAGTATCTCCCTCCCCTCCCCCTTGTGTGTGTGTGTGCCGCGATATGGACACTGCGTATGCCGCGTTTTGTGTGCTCGGTGTGTATTATGCTGTGTAATGTTTGTATTCTGGGGTGTTGCTGTGTGTTTTATAAAGCTGTGATGTGTGTTATGAGGCTGTGTTATACTGTGTCATTTATGTGGTATGGGGCTGTGTGTTATAATCCGTTTGCTGTGCATGTTATGATGTGGTGTGATGTGTGTTGTATGTGACGCGTGGATTATGTTTTGCTGTGTGTTATGATGCATTATGATGTGTGTTCACTATATTATGATGTGTGTGTGATGTGTGTGTTATGATGCTGTGTATGTTTGGATACATTGTGATATATTTGTTATGATGCATTGTGATATGCATTGTGTGACGTGTTGTGATGTGTGTGTTATGATGCATTGTGACACGGGTGTTATGTATTGGGATCCCGTGTAGCTGCTGTTTGATTTCCTGGCTTTCAAAAACGACATCAGCTTCTGGCAGAGCAAGCGCGACATGGTGGGGATGTCTGCCCGCGTGGGTGAGTCTCTCTGTACCCCTCGACTCGCACATTCTGTGGCGCAGCTGACTGCTTCCCCTGCCAAGGGATTTCCCAAAACGCTGTCCACACCGTTCTGTGACGAGCACATTTATGAACCGTATAGTCAACCATTGTAATCTGCACCCCTTCAATGGAGGAATAGCAAAGCTATACAAACTCTCTTATGAAGCCCTCTCACCACTGCTAGCAGACCTCAACATTGGCATCTAATCCCTCAACATGTTGCTGCCATACGCAAGAATAGAACAGCACAGCAGCTCCATCACTATGGGCTCCCCTCTCATGGTGAGATGAAGATTACTGCACAGACCACAGCGGTGTTTGTATTTCGTCCCGGTAATGGGCAAATATCACGATGGTAGTACTGCTAAAACCTGTGGACCTCGCTACTTTAGTATTAAAACTTTGTGTGTGATCTCGCTGCGCTATGAACCCGGCGCACCCGAGTTAAATTCCCGCTCATGGCCAACACCAGTGATGATTATCTGAACCGATCGTGGGCCTCTCCTAGTTCGACTCAGCCTCAAATGAGTACCGAGTCCGACATATATAAAAACTTCACCACTTGGGAGACAAAGGCGGCCGGTTGTGGTGCTCACCAACCACCCCCTCGTGTGCCATGCTGGTCTTCCATAGGTGCTCGCTAATAGCACTTGCCCCAACAGTTTGTCAAGGCTATAGAGGGGATCTTTGTTTTTGTGTGTGTACATGATTCTGCATTTCTGTTCATGCCTGCATATGGGTGTGTGTAGACATGTGCATGCCTGCGTGCAGGTGTCTATGTGTGTGCGTGTGTGCGTGTGTGCGTGCATGTCTCTTAGTGTATGTGTATATACAGATAGTCCCCGAGTTACGATGGTCCGACTTACGATATTTCGATCTTACGATGGCGATACGACAACATTGTATGTATGATACGTAGCTTTAGCAATTTCATTTTAGGGTTAGCACGATACGTCACGATACGTTCAATGCATGTTAAAAGTTTTTAGAGCAGATATGGTTGTTTCCTGAAAAAACTTTCTATTAAATTGCAGGTCATATAGGTCGGCTAAGAATTTACCTTGTTTTTTCTTTAACATTTTACTGTGCAATACAGTATTGTAATTAATAATTACATAAGTATATAGTTTATACAGTACGGTACTGTAAATTGCTCTGTTTTGCTAAATTATCACCATTCTTTAAGACTCCGGGTAGGCTAGGCCATCTTCGACTTACGATATTTTTGACTTACGATGGGGTCGTCGTAACGCATCTCCATCGTAAGTAGAGCACTACCTGTAGTTGTTGTGTGTGTGTGTGCGTGTATTTGTGCAGTGCTATGGAGATGCTTCAGCACTGTGGTCATCTTCCTTTTCCTCGTGGATGAGCGCTCCAGCGTGCTGCTGCTGCTGCCAGCCGGCATCGGGACGATCATCGAGGTGCCTGCTGACGGGGTCACCGCGGGACACGCACTTTAGGATCGTGGACTCCATTTGAGCGTACAACTGTGGAGCCAAACGGTCGTTGCTTGTGGCAAGCAGCTGTGTGCATTGCAACCGGCTCTCTTCTCACCCCGACCTCCCTCTGCTTTCTCTGGCCGCAGGTCTGGAAAGTGACCAAGGCTTTCAAGCTCAAGCTCACGTGGCGTGGCTGGCTGCCCAAAGTGGAGGTAGTCACAGCGTTTTGCTGCAAGGGAAGCGACTGGGCTTTAGACCGCACTGCCAGGAAAGTGGTGGCGAATTAGAGGCTTCAACGCTCTTGATGTCGTGTGTGTGTGCAGGTAGGGCCCTCGTCGTCTTCAGAGAGAAAGACGGATGAGTTTGACTCTCAGGTGAGACCGTGGGAAGTCTGTGTGGTACTGCAGTAAAGAGACATTTTGGTTCCCAGCTGCACTCTTAGCCTGAGCCTTGAGCCATTCATTCAGATATGGCTCAACGGTACCACCCAGGGTCACATGCTGACAGTTATTTTAAATATTTTATCTCTAGATCATGACTATAATAGCAATGTCACTAGGTATATATAACTTGCTTATTCTTTGGGTCTTTCGGTAAAGATGGGTACAAACTGAGCAATCATTGGAAGGGCGTTATTAACCAGTTTAGGTCATAACTGGCTGTGATGTTGCCTTCTTATCTGCCTATGTTAGCGGTTATTTTCGACTCTCTGAGTTACATTCACTAACACAGCTATCATTGCTCGTTTTCCTCGATGTGGCGGTCGCTCTTGCCGAGCTCTCTACGATTTTACATTTGCATGCAAATAGCTTACATTGACATGCTAATCTCTCACAATACAATGGCCACGCCCACAGCGTCGTCGTCGTCGGTATGGCTCAGCTCTCCGATCTCACATTTACATGCAAATTTCATCTCGAGCCCTGCCCACTTACCCTTGGGCTACACCCATCTCAAACCTTTATAACATCCTGCCTCAGCAGCTCCTCCACCATATATTATTTCACCTGATGACGATTGCTTGTGTTGCGATCGAAACGTTGTGATTTTGATTATTTTTATATCTACGTGGCTTTACCGAAAGACCCAAAGAATATGAATTCCTGCAGTCACGAACGCTTTAAGTCAAGATTTATAACTAGCTTGTTTGCCCGTCCTAGGACGGAAGCTGTAATATTTACGAAAAAATAGAGCAGAATATAATTGTATCTTGTGTAAATTTAATGGCAATGAATCTGGCACTAAACTACGTCATAAAACACCTCACTTCATGTCACTGTAGCACAGTATATAACTGACCTTCAATTTGATCAAATTCGCAGTTCTGATACTTTATTCTCTTCTGCTTTCAGTCGCTGGGGTTGAAATAAATTGTAATTCGATACAATATCTGGAAAATCACCGAGAAATGTCTATTTTACCATAATGTAGAAGCATAAATGAGACTTACCTTTTGTCTCAAGTGCTGAAGAAATAAATAAAGACACCAAATCCACTTTGTTGCTGCATAGAATTATTTATTAGATTCACTTTCAATAAAGAAACGTCAAACTTAAAGTGACTTTAATTTGCAAAAAAATAATGTATTTCCGCTCGACCTGCGGGAGTGTAAAAATCCACCCGCTCATGAATATTAATGATGGGGGTGGGGGTGGTGGCATGTGGAGTGACGTCACGCGCGTTACACACAAACAGACGTTCTTGGCTCATTATAGTAGTAATAGCAACTATGGCACATGTTGTCAAGAAAAATGACAGTGTGTTTGATAGGTAATATAATTTTGGAAGGAAGAGATTCGACTGCCATGTGAAACCTTGTAGAGTATGACAGTAGGAGGAAGGGTGTCTCACGTATTTACCGTCCCACGTGGTACCGACCGACCTGCTTGGCTTATGGACGACTATGGAAGTGGTGCTCCCTGAGTTCTGGGTGCAACATGAGGCCCGATGGCTGCAGAAGCCGATGGAAGCTGCTGGCCACAGCGACGATGGCTGCTTCCATCAGTTGAAGAACTGCATCGCACACGCCCTGGCTATTTCCCTGCATCCGTGTGTTTATTGAACTTGTGATAACACAAGTGCATTATACCCACGCATGATCTTCCCAAGGAAATGCGGTTCTGCAGCCAGAGACTATGTAAGAGTGTTGTGAGCCTCGTCAGACTGGAGGACAAGCAGCTACATTGAGCTCGCCTGCAGTGGCATGCGGATCGTGGAGGAGGCGCGTGTGTGCTGCTCTCCGCAGGCGATGCGCTACCTGTCGTACGCCCTCTACCCGCTGTGTGCCGGTGGGGCGCTCTACTCGCTCCTCTACGTCTCGCACAAGAGGTGACGGGGGCCTCCCCTACCCTGTAACTGTCCTCGTGTCCCATTTCCCCAACTCGGCAAGGACCTTCTCTTGTTTGGTTGAATATCAGCTGGCTCTGAGCTGACTGCGAGCCGTGACCTGAGTGGCTTGTCAGATGATTTCTATTTTGGACATCTGCCGCTGCACTTCCGGAAAGTCTCCCACCCTCCCGGCCAGAGCAGCTGTTTTTTTTCGTTATTTGTTTAAGCGCTGTATGAACGGTACAGAGTGACAGTGTGTACTCACAGTCGTGTGTACTCACAGCCACCCCTCTGCTCCCTGTCTCTTGCAGCTGGTACTCGTGGGTGATTAACAGCCTGGTGAACGGTGAGTGGCGACATGGCTCCATGGACCCCACACTTGTGACGACTGGCTGGGTAGCACCCAGGTAGCGCTAAGTCCAGTGGCCTTGATGTGGCTTCTCTAGTCAGACTTCATCAAGGAATCCTTCAAGCTGCCTTACATTGGTCCCCTGTGGTGGCTGTGTACATTAAACTGCACTCAAGGTGACCTTTACAATGTAAACTGGGGGAAAGTCCTCCAGAATGCACAAGTGAGATAATCGCACCACCGTTATGCTGCGTTATGGCGTTATCCCCTTTTTCTCGCGTATTTTCTGGCACGTGTTGTCCATCATCGATTTACAGCTGTGAACTGAAATTCACGAGCCTGAGAATCCCGCTCAATAACTTCGACTAGTGGCAACGCGTAGCCAGGCAGAGGCTGAACACGGTCCCCAGTATTGGTTTAACACGTTTTACCCTGTGCCCTCCACCCTCGCTAGGAATCTATGCCTTTGGCTTTCTCTTCATGCTGCCACAACTCTTTGTCAACTACAAGGTAACAGACGTCTTCGTGCCTGTCACTCTCCAACTCCACCGGTCCATGTAATGGTGTCATTGTGTCTGCATTTCTCTGTCCACATGCCTGTTTGGTCTGTGTTCACATGTCCCCTGTCTGCATGCCTCTGCATGTTTGTAATCCATATTTGCCCCCTGCGCTGTTATCTGCCGATTTCTTATGTGCCTGGGTATTTGTACATTGTGTGCGAATGTGTCTATCTGTGTGTAGACTGTGTGTGCATGTGTACATTGTGTGTGTTTACACATCATCTTCTACCGCGTAGTTCGAGAAGCCTTCCATGGCTGTACCAGTGGAATTTCTATCTGGTACAGATAAAATTTAAGGCTGATCGATGCCTGGGTGCGATCAAGGGATCACTCCCTACTGGTAAACCATGTCATGTACACTGACGATCGAGTGGTTGCTGCTCACTGAGAAGGAATTAGAGGTCCTGCTGCTGAATCTGGAGTCATGCCACTAAGAGGTGGGGACTCGCCATCATCCCCACCCAAACTAAGCACCTGCATGGGTAATTTGTATCATCCAATACTCCACCCCCTTAACTCCCTACGAGTGATGGGACAGTTATGAAGGGAGTGGAGAAGTTTATGTACTTGGGTTGTGTGCCTATGACCACCTTCGGTTTGGCAGTAGAGGTCTCGTTCCAAATCAGCCAAGTGGCATATTTTTGTCAGCAGAGTAACACTTGTGTCAGAACTACCTGGTCTGTCACGCCACACGAAGCTACGGGTCTTATTGGCCACAGTCATGCCATCCCTTCTCTTTGCTTCTGAAACGTGGATCCGTGTAATGGAATATCTGCGCCAGTTTGAAACTTTCAGGTTGGCCTGCGTACGATCCATCCTGGGTTTAAGCAGGCTGGATTATGTGAGGAGCTCACAAATCCTGGAAAGATGTGGACACATTCTCATGATTGAGCTCCTCCGGAGGCCAAGACCACGTTAGCTGGGTCATGTAGCCTGTGTGACCAAGCAGCTTCTGTTTGGCTGGATAGAGGGAGCTAAGTGGGCACGGCACGAAGAAGAGATGGACTAATGTGGTACAGGAGGATGTGGAGCCGAGTGGACTTACCGAAGACTGGTACCAGTGGTGTCAAGATTGTCCTCTATGGAGGAGGCTCGTGAAGGATGCAGCTGGAACGTTGGAGGCAATCGCCCAACAACAGCAGAGGGCACAGCAACGACACAACGAGTGGAGTGCTGGACGGCTAAAACACAGCAAGTTGACACAGTAGGGAGCATCTGCCAGTCATCTCGGTCAACCCATGGCACCTGGGTCTGTCCTGTGCCCTCCTGTCAGCGAGCCTTCGACACTTCACTTGGTGGCCTCGGAGTGCACCTGGCCTGGCACCGGCGCTGTCGTGACGCCACTTAGTGGTCAATTGTGGCTGTTGTTGTTTACACTGTGTGTGTGTGTTTACACTGTGTGTGTTTACACTGTGTGTGTTTACACTGTGTGTGTTTACACTGCGTGTGTTTACACTGCGTGTGTTTACACTGCGTGTGTGTGTTTACACTGCGTGTGTGTGTGTTTACACTGCGTGTGTGTTTACACTGTGTGTGTGTTTACACTGTGTGTGTGTTTACACTGTGTGTGTGTTTACACTGCGTGTGTGTGTTTACACTGCGTGTGTGTTTACACTGTGTGTGTGTGTGTTTACACTGTGTGTGTGTTTACACTGTGTGTGTGTGTTTACACTGCATGTGTGTGTTTACACTGCGAGTGTGTGTTTACACTGTGTGTGTGTGTTTACACTGCGTGTGTGTGTGTGTTTAAATTGTTTCTTTGCACTTTCTAGCTCAAGTCTGTTGCTCATCTACCTTGGAGAGCGTTCATGTACAAGGTGAGTGCCAATTCGCCGTGAGCACGTGGGCACCGTGAGCAAATGGAGCAGCTTTGTCTGTATTTGTTGAATAACTTTTGTTTGGGAGTGGTCTGTTGACGTGTATTATTGTAGTGATGCGTGTGTGATCTTGTATAGTGAGGTAAGCATGTTATTGTCACATGATGCGTGTGTATGCGTAACGTGATGTATATGCGTGTTATAATTTGTGTTAGGGTAGTATGTGTATGTTAAGATAAAGCGTGTTATGATAATGTGTTATGACGATGTGAGTGTTATGGTATGTGCGCGTGTATTATGATAATCTGTGTTATGAAAATGTGTTGTGTATTGTGGTGCGTGTGTATGTTATGATAACGTACACATGCGTTATGATAATGTGTATGTGATATTATTGATGTGTGTGCGTGTTATAATGTCTGTGCGCATGTTATGATTGTGGCTGTGTTGCTCTCGCGTGCTCCACGATTCAGTGTGGTGCGCGTCTGTCGCGAGTGTCGCAGTGCGTGCGTGTGTTGGCTTGACCAATTTGCCGTCTTCGCTGCAGGCATTCAACACATTTATAGATGACATCTTCGCCTTCATCATCACCATGCCGACGTCTCACCGCCTCGCCTGTTTCCGTGATGACATTGTCTTCCTTATCTACCTCTATCAGCGATGGTGAGTGCTGAGGACCCCAGGACCTGGACACAGAATGACTCGCAGGAATCTCGAAATGGCGTAATTGCAGTTCAAGATTAAACTTGTCGTGGCTCTGCCGGCATAGAGTAACTTTAGAGCTCCTTTCAGCCAATGAAAACAGAGTTTGTTGCAAATGTGTTTGAATAATGATTGGTCAACAGAGCACACGATCTTGGGTCGTCGTGGGACCTTTGTCTTATGGTCTAATTGTAAGTTGCTAACCCAGTAACCTGCTAGGAGGAGCAACCATCAGATTTGTCCAAATTGTAAAGTATATGTTTTTTTATTAAAGAAGATGGTGCAGTAACCATCAGCGGTGACAATCGGCAGAAATAATCGGTGAAACCACCATGGAGATCCAGCACAGCCACAGACAAGAACAGATTGGGGCCCCCTTCCCCACAGAGAGTGTGAGAGATGGCCGTATCTTGGTAAAACACCCACAGATACCCCCCTCCTGTCCTGATAGAGATACGAACCTCCCAACAAAGTCAAAGTGAGTTGGTGAGAAGTGCATTGCACCAATGATACAAACTTGCAGTTCTCACTCATTCTGTTTAATTCCACAGACACCTGAAATTCCATCGTTTACAAAATGTCCTTGGTTACCCTACCATCTAAATTACAATCTTAAGCTGAGATATCGATTCTTCATAACTTCACTTGCAGTTGCATTTGACTCGGATATCCTTGTCTGTTTACACATTCGTACAATTGGTTACCCTGTTTCTTTTTAATGGTTAATTTTGTCATTATACTACGATCAGTCAAAAAATGTGCTGCCCAAGCCGACTCACGCGATAGGGAATGTATTAATTAACACTGATGTATGTTTGTGTCGTATTTTCAATGTGTCATGCAACGCAGTTGCTTTTGATGAGACATTGTTGCTTCATTGCTATACTTGTTTTGCTTTTGTAATTTTTGTGACTTGAGTGAAAAAAGAGTTGAGGCTCATCCTGGTCTCTTCTTCAGCTCTCTACACTCTAAACTTGATCTCGGAGGGAGTGTCGATAGCCACAACATTTAAACAGAATAAGAGGGGGACACGAGCCCTGCGTCGTACGGATTGTGTTTGTTGCCGTCACCACCGACTCTGACGAATATGTTCAGAGACATCTTGCCCTGCCGGGTTCGCGACCTCTAACGGCTGTTTGGGGGTGTCATTATCGCTGCAGGCTCTACCCCGTGGACAAGTCCCGCACCAACGAGTTTGGAGTCTCCTACGAGGAGGACGACGCGTCCGGCAAACCCGTGCCGAGGCAGCCGAGCAAAGCCAAGCACGAGTGACCGCGCTCGGCTTGGCGCCAGAGGATCGTCGTGGATGCCCGTCGTACAGACGCGTTACCGAAATCGCCACGCGGCCCTGGCCGGTTTGTAATGGCCACCGCACCCTGGCCGTGCCACCGCGACTCGGCCCTGGGGGGTCATGATGAGAGGTCACCGCAACGCAGTTGGAACGAGGAATCGAATTCGGCCACCGCGGTGCCATCGGCGTCCATTATTTATTTTTTAATATTCCGTCACAGAATCACGCGCATCCCACTCAAGCCAGCTCGTCGCGGTCACATTTTAATGGGCAGGGAGCGCACGGGGAGTGCGCAAGTTGGGTGCGGGGCGAGCCGCGACCCCGATGCAGCAGTGTTTCCCGGCCGCGCGGACAGATCCTTCGTGTTTGTGGAGCAGTAGGCGCGAGGGATGTACGGAACCCTCGTCCTGTATCCCTGTGCGTTTCTAGTTTGAGCGAGTGTCTTGTCATGCTTTAATGATGGATGAAAGCAGACATTGCCAATAAACCGAGAGCTTTGAGTAATTGTGCGATTGTGACTGCATGGGGAGTGGGTGTCTGGGCAGTGAAATCTGCTCCCACAGTGCACGCCATGCGGGGTTGTAGCTGTGTATGGGTGCATGCACTGCATGTGCTGTTTGTGTGGTGTGTGGGCATGCTGTCCATGCGTATGTTGTATGTGCACATATGGGGAGCGGTGGTGCATTAATTTTCCCCATAATTAACGCTCCCAGTGGCCGGGTTCCATTCTCGAATTTGTGTGCTCAATGGTAATTGTTTTTTGACCAAATCTCCTCCATGTGAACTCCGCATTAATTGCATATTTACGTGTGGAAACATGAGCATAGATACAATGGTGGCAAATTGGCTTGTGAACTCGTCTCGGGATCTACGTTGTCTGTCAATACGCAAAATTCTGACTTTTATTTGGACAAAAAGTGATTTCCTGCTAAAATGAGCATTAAGACGGTGCTCATCTGTTTACAACCCTGAGTCAGTGGTGGAGTTTCCACATTTATATAATCGGGGTGGTGGGTATAGTAAACTCTTAATTTTTGCAGGGTTTATAATCGCGATTTTTCGTATTCACAACTATTTTTTTGTGATTTTATTTGAAATTAGTGGGGAGACGAGGCATGGGAGTGGCATGGATCGTGAGAGCACGGAAGTCGTCCCCCCACGCCGCTCTCCCTCAGTCGGCCTTCACCTGCCGCACCGTTTACACGCCAGCGATGTCCTGTTTCATAGCTATGATTAATATTTGCACTTTTTTATGTTTATGTAAATCGTTTTATATAAGTTAAATAACACAATCATACTACACGCTATATGCATTGATATATACATGTATGTACAGTTTACGTGCATAATAGAGGTTTTTTTTGGGTTATATCGCGTAAATATATAAATGTGTCGTTAAACCCTCCACCACCTGACACAGCCAACTAATAAGGGTTGTCACGTAAACAGAACGTGCCAATTCGTCACTAGTACAGCACTAGTATGTAGTGTATAGTGTAGTATACTAGAACAGCACTAGTATATAGTGTAGTATACTAGAACAGCACTAGTATGTAGTGTAGTGTATAGTGTAGTATACTAGAACAGCACTAGTATGTAGTGTATAGTGTAGTATACTAGAACAGCACTAGTATGTAGTGTAGTGTATAGTAGTGTAGTGTATCATGTAGTATACTTGCACAGCACACCGGTGTGTTGGAGAGCCAAGCCACAACATTTACAATCTGATTGCGACGTTTCGCCAGTAATTACAAATAGCATCATCAGGCGACAGCCTGATTTGTGGAACAATCCTGTTTCGTTGCTTACATTTCGGAATAGATGTGATGACGTCACTTGTTAGCCCTTCTTGAGCGAAGAAACCTTCGTTTAAGAAAGTTTCTTCGCTATGACGTGACAAACCTTACCAATTGGCTGTGCCGGGTGGTGGTGGGTTTAATGACACATTTTTACACGATCTAATCCAAAAAAACTATTATGAATGATATTGGTCGTGAAAGCCTACGTGTTAAACTGACAGTTTACGTGATTCAGTGTTTATGCTCTTAACCTTATTTCCCTCATAAACATTCGCGGTTTTAATATTTGCGCCGTTCTCCAAGAACGTATCCCCGTGAATGTTAAGGGTCCACTCCGCTGTATGTGTATAACAGGACAACGGCTGTTTATATCCACACAAAGTGGGACCTCGCACGGGTGATGGGCCGAGTCAGCCCCAACCAGCGTGTGAACTCGCAACTTCCCATTGCGAGCCGCGTCCTCAACTGCTGAGCCGCCACCACCCGGCTGGAAATGAGTCTCGAGACTCGGTGAGAATTGTCCGGCGACATCGATGACACCAATAGGTGCTCGCTAACAGCACTTGCGGTCTGTGATGACTGAATTGTCAAAGCGGGGGTCGTGATGGATGCCCCCCTCCCCCCGTGTCCTCTCTGATAAGAGGCACGCAGCCCTCCTCGTCTTTGTTCTCGCGTCGTCGTTGTCGTTGCGCTTTCACGGCCACGGCGGCGCTGAGAGATAGCGGAGCTCAAAGCGCCGCCTCTCACACGGCCGGTCCGCCCGTGACTTACGATCGGCAGGTGCCACAGTGTGGCATGCCGCGATAAGAGGGGACAGAGGCAGTGCGGAACAAGGGCAGAGACGGACGGGGACCGGCTGTGTCCACTCGCGCTGCTCTTGCTCCCAGGAACGGCTGCTGCTGCTGCGGAGCTCCCCACACTGGTCACCGTGCAGGTGAGACGACTCGGGTGGGACTCACTCGGGTGGGACTCACTCGGGTGGGACTCCTCGGGTGGGACTCACTCACTCGGGTGAGATGACTCGGGTGGGACTCCTCGGGTGGGACTCACTCACTCGGGTGAGATGACTCGGGTGGGACTCCTCGGGTGGGACTCACTCGGGTGGGACTCCTCGGGTGGGACTCACTCACTCGGGTGAGATGACTCGGGTGGGACTCCTCGGGTGGGACTCACTCACTCGGGTGAGATGACTCGGGTGGGACTCCTCGGGTGGGACTCACTCACTCGGGTGGGACTCCTCGGGTGAGATGACTCGGGTGGGACTCACTCGGGTGAGACTCCTCGGGTGAGATGACTCGGGTGGGACTCTTCGGGTGGGACTCACTCACTCGGGTGAGACTCCTCGGGTGAGATGACTCGGATGAGAGGACTCGGGGGAGATGATTTGGGGGAGATGGTGTCAGGTGGAAATCGGGTGAGAATGTCTCGGGTGAGGTTGTGTATGAGGTGAGGTTTTGGCGTGGCCCAGCGGTAGCGCATTCACCGCTTGCTGCAGAGGTTTGCGGTTCGAGTCCAGCGGCCGGTCTGGTTAATACTGCTAGTGTTTTACCCATTAAATATATGCCACCTGCTTCGCAATGGACCTTAAAGATCCCGTGACTTTGTAGAAGCGTGCCATTATGTGCCAAGGTACAAAATGTCGAAACATGAATTACTTTCATAACTCTTAATTGCATAGCAATCGTTGCACCCTACTGCGAAAACTTGGCAAGACCCTCGACAAAAGTAGCCTTGAGACTCGGTAGAGGCTTTTCTGGGTAAACAAGCGGAATAAGGTGAAAAATAAACATGAGGATCGTGTGTCCTATGCAGGAGAGGCGATCAGGGACGAGGCTTGTGGGAATGAGAACATCGCGATGCGAATAACACGAGCGGAGATGAAGGGATGCCGCTCCTGTTGGGTGAGGCTCCCTGGACAGGGGGAGGGATTGGTGCTCGCGGGACTGGACAAGATGCGGGATTGGAACGCCCAGACATGCGGATGAGAGACAAATGCGTTTAATTTCATACTTGGCACAGATGTCCCAACGCCAACGTCTTATGTGTGGAACCCACGCGTCGGAAGGCTGTGTCTGGGAATTTGGGGCGCCTCGGTAGCCAGATGTTATCTGCCTCACCGGGTATATAGGAGGTCGTAGATTCAATCTCAATCCTGGTGAGTATTTTTGGAGTTTGCGGTTTTTTTCCCGTGATCACGTGGATTTGTGTCCGGGTCCTCCAGTTTTTCACTCCATTTTTAGAAACATGCGTTTAAAGTATTTGGCTGCTATAAATTTTCACGTGATAAGCCACTTCGTTTCGCTATCATTTGTGGCCAGGTAGCTTCTGAAAAAGAGCGAGAGCTCAGTGGGCCTTAGCTGGTCCAGAGTCGACACTGATCAGATCTAAATCCCATCTCGCGTGTTCTACATGTCGGGGCAGCATGGCGACGTATTCGTTTGAACCAAGCTTCACAATGTGTTCTGTTGAGCTGTTACAGGGTCATCGGATGTGATCCGTTTTGATCAGGACTTCATATCTCACCGAATATTTTCCAGGTCACTGGTAGACAGACTGGAGTAGGTACGTGAATAGTAGCCACAGCGAGAGGCACTCTTTACACGATGTCGCGGCATCCAGAAATATTTTCCTTGAGTAACCAACCCGAACAGACCCGAATTGAGTCCCTGGTGGTAACGAGAAACCGGGTCGGCGATGGTCGCTCTGCAGCAGGCTCCACTATCTGTCACAGCCCTTTTGTGGCTCTTATCTCAGCCGCCCAGGCCTGCGGGCGGCTCATCCTATTGTCTAAACAGCGGCTCTCTGACTGCGGACAGCAATTACAAAACAAAGGCAAGTGGAATCATGTGAGTCACCTGGACAGTTGGTTACGGTGACGGGGCCGTCTCGGATGAGTATCAAGAGGATCGCGTAGAGGAGCTGCAAGCCACGTGAATGGGGAGAGGTGAGAGTGGAACGTTTCCTTTGGAGGGGTTTGGTGTTTGTGCCCTCAACTCGGTGAACATCGGCAGCTGATGAGGTCCCCTCGTGATCGTCCCCTCGCTGTGTGCCCGGCCGGTGTCCTGGTCTCGACACATGAACCCGTGGGTTGGTAACTCAAGCAACGAGGGCCTCAACCACAGATACACTGCACTCCTGGGCTCTTTCGGTAAAGTCACGTAGATATAACAATTAATAAATAGATCACGACGTTTCGATCGCAACAACAGCAACCGTCTTCAGGTGAGAGAGAGATTAAGCTGCTGTGACGGGGCATTGTGTAGATCCGAGGGGGGAGGGGCTCGCCCGTTTAGTGAATTCCTGCAGTCACGAAAGTTTAAAATCAACACAGAGACGCTATTTTATTTTAACTAAACAATTTTTATTTTACCAGGTAAGGACCACGGAGCTATAAGCTCAATGAAGTGGCTTTTCATGTGGACATTTATCGCAGCCAAATACTCTAAACGCATGCACACTCGAAATATACAGCATGCGTCAGGGTCGGAATTGAACCCACGAACTCCATACGAGGTAAGGGAGTAGTTAGCATCTCGCCACTGCGGGAGTGTTCGTGAAGTTCTCATGGCGCCGCCCGATGTTGTGTCGCGGCGCGGCTCACAGCAGCCGGCCACGGCCTCGAGTCAGACTGCGTGGGTTTCCTGAGCATTGGGGCAGTGCTCGTGTCTTGCAGCCCTGAGCCAGAAATGTCCACTTTCCTGTTTTGACTTCCCCACAAAGTGGTGCTGATTTTATTGACCACAGATGGATGATGGCCTGAGTCGAACCCCTAACCAGAATTGGAACTCACGACGTTCAGATTGTGGGCCAATCGCTCTACTGCTGAGCCACCCGGCCAGTTTGGACAATTCCTTTTATGCCAAATGCAGGACCCTCCAAATGCAGGAGTCTTGAGACAGAAAGTTTTCTCTGCATGAATCTCTCTACTCCAGGTTGTTGCTGCTGCCACAAGGAGCCAGCCCCCTTCTCGGGGGTGGTTGGATCTCCCCGCGATGGGAGCTCGTGGCGGCCTCGTGCCCACGCAGCTGTCGTTGCTGCTCCTGCCGCCGCTGCTGCTTTTGCTGCTGATGGCGGTGTCCACGGCTGCGTGCCCCGCGCCGCAGTTCCCGGCCGGGAGTTCGTGCTTCCTCCCGGTGACCGCGCCGCCGCTCTCCTTTTGGGGGGCGCAGCGCGAGTGCGAGCGGGCCGGGGGGCTCCTGGCCACGCTGCCCGACGCGGTGACGCGGGCGGCCACGAAGGAGCGGCTCGTCGGCGAAGCCGAGCGCAGCTGGTGGATCGGGCTGCTGGCTCGAGACGACGACGACGGGCCAGGTGAGCGAGGCCGGCGCCGGCGCATTCCCTCAAACGGAAGTGGCTCCTTAGACGTTGAGCAGCAGACACTCAGTGTGCCACTCGGGCTCACCTCGTGCCGCATTCACACAGCAGTGGCTCACCCAGTGGCATGTTCCGTGTCACACGAGGAGGCGAGGCAGATGAGGTGGCACAATGGCACTGCTCCCTCCCGGCTCCTCCCGTCTCTCTGTCCCGCACCTGCTGACAATGCACTCCCTTGTCCCCCCACAGAGTCCCCGTGTCTCTGTAATAGCGTGTCTCCTGTAACAGCAGGGCCTCCGCGCTGGCTGGACGGCGCTAACGTGACGGAGCCCGACTGGGCCCCCGGGGAGCCGGCCGGCCGCTGTGGCCTCCTCTCGGCGGAGGCTGCATTCCGCTGGGCGGCCAGCGATCGGTGCGAGCAGGAACGGCCTTTCTTGTGCCAGATTGGTGAGGCTCCCAACCACCCTGACCCCACCAGCCCAGTTTCTCAATTCCCCCCACTACCTCTGTCTGCCCAGCAGTATAGTCGACTGACATGTCACATGCGGTTGGGTAAAGTGTGGGTAACTCCAATCATTTCCAACACGTCTGGTCACCGTGGTAGAGTAGCCCAAATGCTCTCGAGTTCCTTCCAATGGAGCCCCTTCCACCAGCAGTGGTTTTAGCGACACAGTTGCAGGGTTGCGCCTGCACCTTCTATTCAGCCCAGACGCGGAATGATGGCACCCCGTGTACAGAGCGTGTCCCCGTGACGCGTGGTGCCGCCGCCGCAACCCTGCATTGGTCACGCCGTGTCGCCTGATGGCCTCGTGAGACCCAACGGGGCCGTCTCTAACTCGGTGTCTGCGCCGCAGACCCGCGCCAGGCGCTCGCCTGTGCGGGCACCAACGCCACGCTGCGCTGCGGCTCGGCCCGCGTCGTCACGGTGGAGGTCGCCACCTTCGGCCGCGGCAACGCACACTTCTGTCGGCTCAACGCCAGCAGCCCCGATGGCCTCGGCCCAGGAGCCTCCGCGGAGCCCGACACCCCCGGGGGCCAAACGGGCCCCGACGGACACACGCAGGAGGACGGCTGCTCTACGGTGAACGTCACGGACCTGGTCGCAGGTGCGTGGCACTGCACGGTGGCAGGACACGCAGCCGGCAGTCGCATCCACGCTGCGTGAGGGGAGGGGTGCAGGTGTGCAGGTGTCCCCGTGTGTCGCGTGTCTCCAGGTCTCTGTCGCGGTGTGCAAGTCTGCCAGGCCGGAGCTGACCCGGCCCTCCTCGGGGACCCCTGTCCCTCCAGAGGCAGCTACCTCACCCTGTCATACAGCTGTGTGGAAGGTGAGGCGTGGTGAGGGTGAGGCATGGTGAGGGTGAGGCATGGTGACGGTGAGGCATGGTGAGGGTGAGACTGTGGTGAAGGTGAGGCATGGTGAGGGTGAGGCGTGGTGAGGGTGAGGCTGTGGTGAGGGTGAGACTGTGTGGAAGGTGAGGCGTGTTGAGGGTGAGGCATGGTGAGGGTGAGACTGTGTGGAAGGTGAGGCAGGGTGAGGCGTGGTGAGGGTGAGGCGTGGTGAGGGTGAGGCGTGGTGAGGGTGAGGCGTGGTGAGGGTGAGACTGTGTTGAGGGTGAGGCATGGTGAGGGTGAGGCGTAGTGAGGGTGAGGCGTGGTGAGGGTGAGGCATGGTGAGGGTGAGGCGTGGTGACGGTGAGGCGTGGTGAGGGTGAGACTGTGTTGAGGGTGAGGCATGGTGAGGGTGAGGCATGGTGAGGGTGAGACTGTGGTGAAGGTGAGGCATGGTGAGGGTGAGGCGTGGTGAGGGTGAGGCTGTGGTGAGGGTGAGACTGTGTGGAAGGTGAGGCGTGTTGAGGGTGAGGCATGGTGAGGGTGAGACTGTGTGGAAGGTGAGGCAGGGTGAGGCGTGGTGAGGGTGAGGCGTGGTGAGGGTGAGGCGTGGTGAGGGTGAGGCGTGGTGAGGGTGAGGTGTGGTGAGGGTGAGGCGTGGTGAGGGTGAGGCGTGGTGAGGGTGAGGCATGGTGAAGGTGAGGCATGGTGAGGGTGAGACTGTGGTGAGGGTGAGGCGTGGTGAGGCTCTGTATATGTGTAGGTGCACGTGTGCTGGGTTTTCATGCGATGGTATTGTCATGCATCTGCCAGTCATCTCAGCCCTATCACCAATAACACTCGGCCCTCTTCCATGTCCCACTTGCCTCAAAGTGGACCTAACCTTGCCCAAGATCCATGGCCATGTCACCGCTAACATCGGTTGTTGTTCTTGTTGTTGTGCGTGCAGCATTGAGGGTGACGGTGGGGGAGGTGTTTGCTGTGGGAGACACCGTCCCCATCGCCATCGAGTGGCTGCTGCCCGAGGCGCTCGGCGCCAACTTGAGCTGCAGCGTGAGCCTGGGGGACGGGCGACTCATCGAGCCGTCCCGCCTGAGCGGGTGCACAGCGCACAACAACACAACAACAACAACACGGCAACAACACGGCAACAACACAACAACAACACGGCAACAACACAACAACAACACAACAACAACACTGCAACAACACAACAACAACAACACGGCAACACAACAACAACACGGCAACAACACAACAACATAACAACACAACAACACGGCAACAACACGGCAACAACACAACAACACGGCAACAACACAACAACACGGCAACAACACGGCAACAACACAACAACAACACGGCAACAACAACACAACAACAACACAACAACACGGCAACAACACGGGGTAGCAGCGAGGCAACATGGCAACATTTTAGCAACACGGCACAACAACAACATCATAACACGGTGAATCACGGCGACATGGTACAGCTACAAAGCAAAGTAGGTCAACCAAACAGCACAACACAGCAATGCGCGTGTGTGTCCACGTTTGTGTGTGTGCGTGAGTGTGTGTCCACGTGTGGTTGTGACGCCGTGTGTGTGACGCCCTGTGTGTGTGTGACGTGTGTGTGTGACGTGTGTAGGGTGTTTGTAGTGTGTGTGTGTAGGGTGTGTGTGTGACGTGTGTGTAGGGTGTGTGTTACGCCCTGTGTGTGTGTGACGCCCTGTGTGTGTGTGTGACGTGTGTGTAGGGTGTTTGTAGTGTGTGTGTGTGCAACGTGTGTGTGACGTGTGTGTGTGTGACGTGTGTGTGTGTGTGACGCCCTGTGTGTGTGTGACGCCCTGTGTGTGTGTAGGGTGTGTGTGTGTTGGGTGTGTGTGTAGGGTGTGTGTGTAGGGTGTGTGTGTAGGGTGTGACTCCCTGTGTGTGTGTGTGACGCCAGGCTGCTGAGCGAGGTGTCGCACCGCTACTCGCTGCCCGGCACCTTCACGCTGCAGGTGGAGTGCGCGGCGGCCGAGTGGCACGTGACGGCGCGCCGCTCGCTCGCCGTGCAGCAGCCAATCAGCGGCTTCTCCCCCGCGCCGTGCCTCAAGCGGCCGCAGCAGTGGCAGGTGGAGGCGGAGTGCGTGGTGCGCTTCGGCCACGACTTCCCGCTCCCCGTGTCCCTGCTCGCAGGTGAGGCGGGGGGGGTGCTGGCCTGGGTAGAGGCGGGCGACACTGGACGAGGTCGTTTTCGGCGACCCCAAAGCTGACCGCCCACTTGGCTACTCGCACACCGCCGCCCGCTTTGGCTGTAACAGGCTGCTGGGGCAAGTGCTACTCGCGAGAGCCTATAGAGGCTGGCAAAGCACACGAGGGGGTGTGTTGCCAACGCGACGCCCAGCCACCTTTGTCTCCCTCGTAGTGATTTTTACACACAGCACCAGGTACTCAATTAAGGCTGAGTCGATCTCGGGAATCGAAGTGGTGTTGGTCGTGAGCGGGAGTCGAACTCAGGTTGCCGATTTCGTAGCGCAGCGCTGCACTACCGCTCCCCGCGCGGATGAGACACACACACGCGCACACACACGCACACACACACACAAACACACACAAACACACACGCACACACACACGCACACACACACAAACACACACGCGCACACACACGCACACACACGCACACACACACGCACACACAAACACACACACACAAACACACACGCACACACAAACACACACGCACACACACACAAACACACACGCGCACACACACGCACACACACACACGCACACACACACGCACACACACACGCACACACACAAACACACACGCACACGCACACACAAACACACACACGCACACAAACACACGCACACACAAACACGCACACACGCACACACACGCACACACAAACACACACGCACACACACACGCACACACACACGCACACACACACGCACACAAACACACGCACACACAAACACACACAAACACACACGCACACACAAACACACACGCACACACAAACACACACAAACACACAAACACACACGCACACACAAACACACACGCACACACAAACACACACGCACACACAAGCACACACAAACACACACAAACACACACGCACACACAAACACACACACAAACACACACACAAACACACACGCACACACACACGCACACACACACGCACACATAAACACACACGCACACACAAACACACACGCACACACGCACACATAAACACACACAAACACACGCACACACAAACACACACACACAAACACACACACAAACACACACGCACACATAAACACACACGCACACACAAACACACACGCACACACAAACACACACACACAAACACACACGCACACATAAACACACACAAACACACACACACACGCACACACAAACACACACGCACACACAAACACACACGCACACACAAACACAAACACACACGCACACACACACGCACACATAAACACACACAAACACACGCACACACAAACACACACACACAAACACACACGCACACACGCACACTATATCTATGTTTATATTCTGTGTGTTCGTGCTGCTTAATTGTACTCTGCAGCCTGATCGAGCATCACAGACTTTCTTATTTTTATGATGATTACCGGTTGTTTATTCAGAAAATCTCAGGACTCATTTTCAGGAGGGTCCTGCCAGGTTTCCTCAAAAGAGGGTGATGATGGCTACGTGTTTCAAAATTGCGTCATTTGCGGTGTAACTTTTCTAATTTGTCAAGTTTGTACCGTGAGACTGGCACGTGATGTCCAAATCTTGTTCGATTGACGTCACGAGATCCCGAACGTCCACTTTGAAGCAGATGGTATATAAAGTGTTTTATGGTTGAATGCACCCACAGTAAATGCTTACCAGGGCGGGCTGCTGGATCTGAACCGTGTAGATCTATTCACCACGATTGGGCAGTTTACTTTTTGTATGAACCGAGCAGGATGGAGCGCTGATCGTAGAAAGGTTTGCCTGCTGGGTCGACTGCCGTGGCTGCGTTTGTATCGTCCGTGTTCTGCATCCGCTCTCACGAGGCGATCTGCACCGCGACCTCAACCTCCTTGACGGCCGCTCTGTCCGTAAGACCCGGACGCCGGGACCGCCGCCGCACGGCCCCCACCGGCACTGAACAGAACCCCCCTCCTCCCCACCGGCTCCCAGGGACCAACGTGAGCTTCCAGCTGGTGGCGCGCGACACGGTGCTCGCGAGCTGGACGGCGGCCGACGGCGCGGAGACGCAGAACGCGACGCTCACGGCGGCCATGCAGGAGCGCGTGGGCGAGGGCGAGCACGTGCTGCGCGTGCTGGCCACCAACAACGTAACGGCGGGCGGTGCCCCCGTTCAGGCGCCGCTGCTGCTGGCACTGCGCCGCCCCGTGGGGGACCTCCATGCCACCGTCACCACGCCGCTCGTCGAGGTCGGGCAGGTGAGAGGCTTCGGCGCGCACGACGCGTCTCCGCTTGGTCTGCCGGCTGGACGGAAAATATTTCCGCACCCGGCGGACCGCATCCAGGAAACCTCTCGCTGTGACGGAGCACGCTGCTAGCCACGCGCTACCTCTTCTGTCGTTTACCACCTGGCCTCCTTCTCCAGGCGGCATATTGGAGGAACAGTCCCCCCCCGAGCCTCCACTCCTGCTCCCCACTCCTGCAGCTCTGCCCTCGCACAGCACGCATGCTTCTGCGTACTTGTGCGCACGTGTGCACGTGTGTGTGTGCACGTGTGTGTGTGCGCGTGTGCGTTCGCGCGTGTGCGTGTGCGCGCGTGTGTGTGCGCGCACGTGTGTGTGTGTGGAGAGCGGTAGTGTAGCGGTTAGCGCTGTGCGGTACTAACCCGGCCATCTGAGTTCGATTCCTGCTCACGGCCATCAACAGTAACAATTTTCTGAATCAGTCCTGTGCCTCCCCTTGGTCAACTCAGCCTCAAATAGTGGTCATCGCTACTCGGGAGACAAAATCTATTAAGGCTACTCGCGGGATCTTTTGTCTTCGTCTTGTGTGAGTAGGAGATGCAGGTGGAGGTGCGTGTGGAGGCTGGCACCCCAGAGCGTGTGCTGTTCGAGCTTCTGGGAGTGAAGGGACTCGTTTCGGAAGAGAGGGAGGCGGCTAATGCCAGCCACGCGATCTACCGCATCCCCGTCAGCCAGCAAGGTGGCACAGACACACATCCAGACTGACGCGTACACACGCACACTTTCCTACACCAACAGACTCACCCGAAGCCACCAAAATCCTCCCAGTTTCCCACCCAGACTCACTCAGACTCCCTCAGATTCACCCAAAGCCACGCAGACTAACTCACACTGAGCCAGACTAATATGTGGATATGATTTGGCAAAAATGGCTGCACTGGGTGGGACGCACGCAGGGATGGGTGAGGGCCCGTGGAGCGGTCCCCACGGGTCTTGCGACTCAGGGCCAGGACCTCACAGCGGGTGGTGGGAGACCGTGAGGGCAGATCTAGGAGGTCGCCGCGTATTAACCTTGTAGTAGCAGCAACAGCTGTGAGATCTGGCGGAGAGGACAATGCGCTGATAACACAGAGTGATTACACAGAGTGATTACACAGAGTGTAATCAGCGCAAATTGTCCTTGCAGGACTGGAACGCTTGATGTGTACTTGTCTGTGCAAGTTTGTTTGCATGTAAATGTTCATGAGCTTGTTGGTGTGAATGTGTGTGTGTGTAAGGGGCAGCGGTAGTGTAGCCGTTAGCGCACTGTGCTACCAACCCGGCGATCCGAGTTCGGATCCCGCTCATAGCCAACACAAGTGATGATTATCTGAACCGGTCCTGGGCCTCCTCTAGGTCGACTCGGCCTCAAATGAGTGCCTGGTTCTGTCTGCAAACATCAACACTGGAGAGACAAAGGCGGCTGGGCGTGGTACTGGCCACATCACCCTCTCGTGCACCGTATCGGCCTTCATAAGATCTCACTAACAGCAATTGCCCCAACGGCCTGTGTGGGTTACACGGGGGTCTTTGTGTACGTGTGCGACAGATGTGTTCTCGGTGCGCGTCACGGTGAGCGACCGCTTTGCCAACGTGTCGGCGCTCGCCGGGAACGTGACGAGTGTTTGGGGCGTCGCCGAGCTATCTCTGGACGCGACGCTGACCGTCACGGCCCCTCCGGGCCGCGCCGTGTTCCGTGCAACTGCCCGTGACCGGGACCACCTGCCCCCCGACGTTCGCTACAGCGCCAACTTTGGGGACGGTCGCGCAGGTGAGCACGACACCCTGGAGCGGTGAGGGTGGCGTGGGGTTTTCCTGACTCATCTCATCTCTCGGGTGACTCACACGAGGATCACTCGTAAGAATCGCGTTTGAATGACCGGCGTTAGTTATGTGCGGATGCGCCTTTCGGTTAATGAAAGGAAGCAGGACGGAACAAATGCATGCATAACATCTGTAGCAATGAAGTCGCCCTGAATCATGACAACTCGTAGATTTACTGCGGTGATTGCTCGACGAACGTCACTGCTCAACCATGGCCGCGTGGTAACGGAGCGATGTGGCTGATGCATTCTGGGTCACCTGTGCCAGGTTCCAGTCAACTGAGGGACCTGCAGATCCGGCACGTTTATCGACAACCAGGGACCTACCTCGCCCAGTTCAACCTGAGCAACCAGGCACGCCCTGTCCGCACATGCACCCTGCACCTTACACCCTGCACCCTCCACCCTGCACCGCAGTGTTATCTTATATACAGGGTGCATGCACTGTGTGTGTAATGTAACTGAGGAATGTCTCTCATGTTATTGACGCTGTAGGTGAGAATTGTGTCTCTCTGGGTGTGACGCTGTAGGTGAGCGCGGTGAGTGTGGTGACGGGTTGTGACGCTCTAGGTGAGCGCGGTGAGTGTGGTGACCGGTTGTGACGCTCTAGGTGAGACTCGTCTCTCTGGGTGTGACGCTGTAGGTGAGCACGGAGTCGCTGGAGGTGAGGGTGCACGTGGAGCCGGGCGAGGGGGCCGACTGTGGGATGGTGGGAGTTGCAATCGCGGGGGGCGCAGCCGCGCGCGCTGACGCTCTCCCCCACGCGCTGTGGCGGCCGCTCACTCTCCGTGCCATCGTCACGGCCAACTGCAGCCGCACCGCCTCACTGCGGTAAGCCACAGGCACTCGTTCCCTTCAGCCGTGATGGCTGCAGTCACCCCGGATCACTTCAAGTTGCACGAGCGTCACTGTGGCCAAAGCCGCCAATGCCACCACCACATCTCCTCACCAGCACTCCCTCCCCTGCGCCAGATCCCACAGCTGCTCCTGCAGGGTAGAGACGCAGCGACCTCCGACGTCTGCCCTCACAGTCTCCCACCGAATCGTATTTACAGCGCTCACGGCCATGTTCTCTTGCGGACATCTGTATTGCTTCTCCTGTCTTGCCACGAACTCCCGAGCATCTGTCTCAGAGCCCTGAGTTCAAATATCAGCGACTTCATTTCGGGCTGCTTAGTTCGGGTTCAGTTCAGGAATGCAGATCCTCAAAGTACCCTTCTCTTTGCACTCGGACTCACGCCACTCCTCTCGCAAAGCGGTTTCCCCAGGCATTCACAAACCATACAAACCTGCCCTGCTGAATGGGCACGCCTCTTGACCACCTGCTCACAGCGCCCCCCCCTCCCTCCCCCACATGATGGACATTAATGCCTCGGTACACAAAGTTCAATCCCACCCCGACCTCCTCTCCTCCCATCCACGACTCGCGATCTGTCCACAGGAAGCCATGACCACCGCAGATGGCCAGATTCACGTGCGCATTGAGGAGCCCACATTCTCAGAGCGGCTGCCAATGGAATTTGCATTTGACGCTCGTGACCACGTCGGTTCCTCGCGTTTGTGTTGAAGGCTTCTGCGCTACAAATGGCGGCTGGTTTCCATGGAGACAAATGATGCCATCCGCTTTCCCATCTCCGTGGAGACTCACCACCCCGAGCTCACGGTGCCGGGCCGGACCCTGGCACCCGGACTTCACCGCGTGGTGTTCACGGCCTGGATGGGAGGAGGAGGAGGAAATGTGGAGGAGGAGGAAGAGGAGGACGATCGCTGGGAGGGGGGCGATGGCTCTGAGCCGCCTGACTCGGCACCAGACTTTGGCCGCGCCGAGGCATTTGTGTCGTTGCGCCCAGGGTCGCTGGTGGCGGCTATTGTGGGTGGCGCGGGGCGCACAGTGAGCAGCGGCCGCCCCGTTCTCCTCGACGCCTCTGCCTCGCACGACCCGGACCTGGGCCCCACGGCCATCGAGGGTCTCGCCGTTCCCACACGGAACCCCCAGGCCGTCGCTGCGCCGACCGCTCTCAACTTCTCTTGGGCGTGCGGTGAGTGGCTCCCACAATCGCGATGCCCATGATTACACACGACGCTCGCACCCTGTTAGCGGTAGTCACGCTCGCGCAAGTTTGAACGCGAATCGGCACGCTTAGTCACACATTTTGGCCAATGTACAGGAGGCGTCCGCCGAGCTCCGTGGCGTTATGCTCAGGGAAGTATTTGAGCGTTCGCGCTGTCGCTGCCCGTGGTCGTGAGCTCGAGGTGCACACACAGCGGTGTTCTGTGTCCCGTGCGCACGCGAACCGAAGCCCGGGCTGAATGGGCAGGCTTCTGGCCGGTTTGGACCGGGAGCCACTCGTGCTCTGGTCTTGATCCCTGCAGATGCTTGTGAACCCTCATGCCTGGAGGCCATCTCTCTGAGCCGCCCGGTTTTGGAGCTCCCCTCCGGCTGCCTGGTGGCGGGATCGGAGGTCACGGTGAAGGTGACGGTCTCCGCACCAAGCAAGCCAAGTGCCGAGGCTGAGCAGATGCTGATGGTGGTGACGGGGACCGTGCCAAGAGTGGAGATCGGGTAGGGCATGCTGTAGTTGTGTCATGCTTTGATTTTGTCGTTCTTGAAAAAAGCTTCTTACGTCAATGGGCCTTACTCGAGCAATAAACTTCTGATTCTGGGAGGCACGGGGCCCACGCGGGGGGCACGGGGTCGGAGCTTCGAGTGTCCAAGCGCCGTCTCCTGCTGCATCGCTCCCATCCGCCCTTCAATTCACGGCCGGGATCCGCAAGGCCCAGGCAACTTTTGAGATCGAGGCCACTGCCAAGGTCGGATCCTCCAGGCTGGCTGATTAGTTATGCTGAACAAAGCTCATGCTTTGAAACAAAACCGATAAATTGACTCTGCATAAACGAATTAACCCCTCAAGTCTAATTGGACCTCAACCAAGCGGTTCGAAAAGGAGTGTTGGCACACGCAATAAGACAAATGCTGGGAATTTCATAGCAAGGCAGGATAAGAAATGCAGAAGTCAATAAGAGAACGAGGCTGATGAGTGCTGTAGATATGATAGAGCAAAGCCGCTGTGCTGGGTGGGAGAGGGCCGATTGCATTGGAGCGGTCTTCACGAGTCCGGCGACCTAGGGGGAGACCTAAGAGTGGGTGGTGGGGGGAGACTGTGAGGGGAGATCTCGGAGGATGCTGTGTAGCAGCTGTGGGATCTAGTGGAGGGTAAAGAGCATTGGTGAATCATGGGACCTCCTTTGCCAGTACCAAAATATGAGAATAGGTTTTCCCCTTTTTTCTGGCAACAAAACAGCTGTGTTAAGATGTTAGAACACCAAACTGAAACCTTTTGCAAGGGATCATGTCTGCATTAACCACAATACGTGTGGTCTTTAGACATGTCATGAAGGTTATCATTACGAGATGTATTACATGTATCCCGTTTGAAACACAAGCCAAGTTCTCAAAGTTCCCGCACTCCGGGGCCAAAGGCAAGAGGTGAGAACAAATCCTGGAGTCGGCCTTGTGGCCAAGCGCAGCTCCCGGGGACCCTAGACTGCCCCTCCTCCCCAACGTGTCTCCCGTGTCCACAGCTGCATCTCGAACTGCGGGGCCAAGGTGATCCCGGGTCAGCGGCTGGCGCTTCACTGCACGTGTCACGACTGTCAGGGCCCAGTGTCCTACAACTGGTCCCTGAGACAGCGAGAGGAGCAGGTACAGATGTTCGAGTGCGAATAGAGAGACGTCGTGTGTGGAGACCTGGGTCCGTGTTAATTGATGGAAACCTGGGTCAGGGTTAACTCACAGAGACTCCTCTCCAGCAAGCCATCGCCACGCGTTGCACAAATGCCACGGTGCAATTACGGAGACTGTATGGTGGTTGTGGATGCTTAGGATGCAGCACTGGTGGAACGGGATGTGGACTGGGCAGCGGTGAGCACCACGGGACGGGAGCAGCCGTACCTCGTGTTCACGCCGGGAGCTCTGAGCAACCACACGGGAAACGGCATCATCCGGGTCACAGGTGAGACCCCACCTCGTGCTCCTGCGTGCTCCTGCGTGCCGCTGTTTGCTCCTACGTGTTGCTACGGAGTGACACGTATCGCCTTCCTTTGCAGTGTCCAACCAGGGCGCCGTGGCGCTGGCTGAATTTGCGGTGGTGGTGGTGCCGCCCCCGCGCCGCGGCCGCTGCTCCGTGAGCCCCGATGCAGGCTGGGCGCTCTCCACGCGCTTCTCCGTGCTCTGCTCAGAGTTCAGCTCTCCTGAGCCTCCGCTCGTTTACTGCTTCACCGCCGAAGACGGACACGCGTGTACGCACGCACGTGCATCCGCACGTACACACACACTCGCACGTGCTCGCGCGTCACCTGCTCGCGCGCGCATGCCGACTGACGTGTCTCCTGCGGTGTCGCAGCCTCCCTGCTGCAGTGCGGAGCGGAGCCCATGATGGAGGCCGTGCTGTTGCCCGCGGGGGACCCAGCGCATGGCGGGCGCCTCCTGCTGCGTGTCTCCGTGACGGACGCGCTCGGAGCTGCGCTCTCCCAGCTCGTGTCGGTCACGGTGAGACGCCGCCGCCCCATCTCGCAACACGTTGTCCGGTCTGTCTCCTTGAGGCACGTCGCCGCTCGTTGCAGAGGTTCACGGTTTAGATCTGGCAGGCCGCCCTGGTTAACACTGCGATTGTATTAACCACAAAATACTTTGGGCCGTCTGCTTCGCAGGGCATGTTAAAGATCTCGTGACATCATTTGAAGAGTAGACCATTGTGTACTGGCGTCACGATAAAAAAAAATACCAAATTAAAAAATTCCACGCACACTCACACGAGTGAGCGAGTGAGTTGGTGACCTTCAGCGTACTGGTTGAACAGTGTGGATGATGACATGAACCAGTCTGGTAAACCTCAACACGGGAGGAGGAGGAATCAACGAGTGAAGTTCATGGGAACAGTGACCATGGCAGTAGCGATAGAAGTGTGAAGAGGAGCCAACTGACTGCCAGTGGAGTGAGCGAGGGACCGGAATTAATTGGTGCTGAACCCTCACCTTGACGGCTTTACCTGCTGAGATCACGGGTGGTGGGTTCAGGGTAGGATTACAGTTGGTGGGGTGAATGTGTGGTCAGTGTGAGGTTAGGGCCAGTGGGATCAAGATTTTTGTGATGAGAGGTGAATGGTGTGTGGTTAGGTGGGTGGCCTTTGTGGTGTGGTGAGGTGCGTGGTGTCTGTATGTATGTGTAGTGGTGATACGTGCTGGCAGGGGGGATCGTGAGGCAGCGCGTGGTGGGTGGTTACATCACGGTCCGCAAGCGGGTGCTCACATCGCGGTCCGCATAGGCTCCGCCCCCTCGGGAGCGGAGGGCTATGTAAGGCGATGTGCGCAGGCACTCGGGGAGTTGGTAACCGGTGAATACAGAAGAGGGAGGAAGAGATAGGCCCTGGGACCCCTAGCCCCGCTGCCCTTGTAAGGGCCGGGGCTCTGAGAGGCTCAGAGGCGAGGCCTTGGGATTCACGGTCCGACGCCCTTGTAAGGGCTCGGGCTGTGTAACTCAGTGGTCGAGACCCGTGGCCTGACAAGGCGGGTCTGATAGCTCCCCGTGGGGAGAGCGTAGCCGGAGAGCCTGAGGTGAGGCAGAGATAGGTACGCGTACCCCACGGGGGAGACGGAGTGCGTGGCCGAGTCAGGCACGTGTGACATAGGTGTTATCTCGGTTGGGACTGTTACATGTGCAACCGTTGTGAATAAACAGTGCTGCCCCGTCAACTCGTCTCCCGCCATTATTGAAGATACTACATATGCACCGCACGTAGCTAACCATGCAATCGAAGGTGCGGGGGAAAGACAACAAACTAAAGGCAGAAAGTAGTTCTAAAGAAATTAGTTTTCAATCTAGATGTGATGAGGTGAGTGACATGTGTGGTGAGGTCAGTGGGATGAGTGGGGTGGTGAGTGGCGTGGTGAGTGGGGTGGTGAGTGGCGTGGTGAGTGGTGTGGTGAGTGGGGCGTGTGGCGAGGTGAGTGGGGTGTGTGGCGTGGTGAGTGGGGCATGTGGCGTGGTGAGTGGGGTGAGTGCGTGGTGAGTGGGGTGTGTGGCGTGGTGAGTGGCGAGTGTAGCGTGGTGAGTGGTGAGTGGGGCGTGTGGCGTGGTGAGTGAGGTGTGTGGCGTGGTGAGTGGGGTGTGTGGCGTGGTGAGTGGGGCGTGTGGCGTGGTGAATGGGGTGTGTGGCGTGGTGAGTGTGGTGTGGTACGTGGTGAGTGGGATGAGTGGTGAAGTGAGTGGTGTGCTATCCACGTAGGTGGGCGTAGCGCCGGCGGAGGGTGGCGTGGGCCTGGACGTGGGCGACCCACTGGCGCTGGTTCACACGGAGAACGTGGGCGCCCTAGCACAGCTCACCAACGCCGTGGCCTCCGTGCTCAACCAACCCAGCAGCCAGGAGGAGGGGGAGACCCCCCCGCAGAATGCAAAGGTGGGATGGGCACGGATGGGAACACGAGTGGGAACGGGAACGGGAGCAGGGAGAGACACAATGCCGAGCAGGCGCACACGCCGGTTGGTTCTGTCTGCATCCTGACGTTTGCTATTTCTTCCATTCTGTGTGATAACTGATGCATCGCTGCTTGCTGCGTCCTGTGTGCTGCCTGCTGTGTGTTCGTCCGTTGTTCACCGTGCACCGTGCGTGCGCCGTGCGTGCTGGGGGCTGCAGCTGAGGGAGAAGATGATCGTGGCGCTGGGCGAGATGCCGGTCCGCGGGGTGCAGGGTGCTCAGCAGCTCTCGGAAGCTTTGAGCCAGATCACCGCCCGACCCAACGAGCTCAGCCACCGAGCGCGGGTACCAGCGGCACGGCCGCAACTTGCACCGATACCGCAACCCTCGACCGTGACCGCGAGCGCCGCCGCTGCCACGTCACCACCGGCGCGCGTCCGTGTCGTGCGCGTGTCCCCGACAGCTGCGAGCCAGCGCTACGCTGTCCACGCTGAGCGCGTCCCTCCAGGGCGCGGCCGTCCGGGACGGGGAGGAGCGGGAGCGGGAGCAGGGCGCCGCCGGCATGGAGCAGGGCGCCCGGTGCCTCGTAGCCGTGGCGAGCAACATCCTCCAGGTCACCGGGGAGACGGCTCACGGCCGAGGAGAAGACCGCGACGCGGGCCAGGTAGCGGCGCATCTGTGCGCGCGCGTGGCCCTCGCCCCACCCCCTTGTGCGCCGTGCCAGCCCTCGGGGGCACTTGCCCCAACAACCTGCGTGGGCTCCACGGGATTCTTTGTCTTGTGTATGCGTGTGGCTCAGCGGTAGAAGGTGACATCTCGGTTGTTGAGGATTGACTCGGCCAATCGGCCAACTCGGGCCAATTTGTGGGGAAGTCGACAACAGCTCACCTGTGAATGGATTCACCCCCCACCAAAGGAATGTGGAATTTCCTTGACTGGCTCAGGGTAGCAAATCACTTTGACTCGTGTGTGTGTGGGTGCGTACGTGTGCGTTCACTCGCGCGTGTGTGCACGTGTACTCGTGCGTGTGGGAGCGGTAGTGCAGCGGATAGTGCGCTGCTCTACAAACACGGCGATCCAGGTTCGATTCCCGCTCAAGGTCAACACAAGTGACGATTATCTGAACCGGTCCTGGGCCTTCCCGAATTAGACTCAGCCTCAAATGAGTACCTGGTGCAGTGTATAAACATCGCCACTGAGGAGACAAAGGCAGCTGTGCATCGTGCTGGCTACCCACCCCCTCACGTGCCATTCCGGCCTTCATAGGTGCTCGTTAACAGCACTTGCTCCTCCAGTCTGTTAAGGCTATACATGGAACTTTGTCTTTGTGCGTGACTCAAGGTGTCGAGGCAGGCTCTGGAGGCCCTGGACACTCTGCAGGGTGTGCTGCTCTCAAAGCGGGTCCCAGGGGAGGGCACGATGCTCGTATCCACGCCGGCTCTGACCCTCGCGATGGACCGGTGCGTACCGACCATGCACACCACGCGACCACGCACACCGCCCGAACCACGCAATGCAATCCAAAGCCTGTCCACGTTCGCATTAGACTCGTATATCCGTGTCTGTTAACTCATCAGCACAATAGTCACCCTATATATGTTGAATGTTCCTCTAACTTGATTTTGTAATTGTACGATGATCAGTCTAAAATAATCTACTGGAGCCGACTCGCGCTACAGGAACTATATCTCATTTAACACTGATTTATGCTGATGCAATATTCTCGATTTTTAATGTGACACAGTTTTTTTTGTACTGATTTCTATTTGCTTCGATGGTGGTTGACGTGGTTGTTGTAGTTATTGTGGTTGCTTGTGGTTGTGGTGGTTGTTGTGGTTGTCGTGGTTGTCGTGGTTGTTGTGGTTGACAGCCGTTCTGGAGACTCGATGTCCGGCTTCGCCATTGGAGGATCCCAGAGCTCGGAGGCGGCCTTCACCCTGCCCAGCGCGCTGCCTCTCCCCTCTGCAGAGCCTGTCGATATCCAGGTGGCCCTCACCTCACCCTCGCTGATCAAAACTCAACAAGGGCAGCCTCACTGAGCGATATGGCTCTCTTTCAGAAGTGATCCGGCGACAAATGATAACTCGACCAGGTGACTTGTCGTGTGGACATTTACGGCGGCCAAGTGCTCTAAACGCGTGTTGATTCTAAATATTGAGGGAACAACCGGAGGACCTATAGAAAAAACCAGACGACAACGCGGAGAACACGCAAGCTCCATAGATGCCGCAGGCGTCAGGGTCGGGATCCAACCCACGACCTCCAGCATATCGGGCGAGGTCGTGAACATCTCGCCAAAGCGGTGCCCCACTCTCACCTCACTCGACTCGACTGTTGCGCTGTTTCTTTGTACGCTGACCACCAAACGCTCACGTATCCATGAACCGGTCCTGGGCCTCCCCTAGGTCGACTCAGCCTCAAATGAGTACCTGGTGCAATGTGTAAACATCGCCACTAGGGAGACAAAGGCGGCCGGGCGTGGTGTTGGCTACCCACCCCCTCGTGTGCCGTGCCGGCCTTTATAGGTGCTCGCTAACACCACTTGCCCCTACAGTCTGCTAAGGCTACACGGGTTTTTTGTATTTGTATCTGTATGTGCGTTTGTGTGCATGCGTGTGTGCGTGCGTGTGTGCGTGTGTTCGTGCGTGCGTGTGCGTGCGTGTGTATGTGTGCGAGTAGATGGTGAGCTTCGTGTCGAACCCGTTTGCCTGGTCGGCGGAGGGAGCGGAGGTGAGCGGCCCGGTCAGCAGCCTCTCCCTTCTCTCCGCCGTGGACCGCGCTCCGATCCCCGTGCACAACCTGAGCCAGCCCATCGAGGTGAGGGCTCCACACAGCAGGGGGGAGGTGCCAGTGGCCAATCCGAAGCATGGGCCGTGGATATTCCCCGGAGAAAACGGGTTGAATATTTTTTATTGACGTGAGGACCAATTTAAAACGTTTAAAATATCACGACTGACGTCCCACCTCTTGGAAAGTTTCACGAGCGGCCTCTGGGAGATGCCGTGTGAGCCCTGGGTTCGCGACAATGTCACGGGATATTCAAAGTCCGCTGGGAAGCGGTAATACGCTTTAGTTAATGCACACCCCGGTATTAACTGGGGCGGCCCGCCGGAACGGCTGGGCTATTGCTCGGCCGCGTCACGGCCCACGACGCCCCGAGGTGACGCGTGCGGTCGCGCACGCGTCACCCCGGCGCTCGTGTTGTTCAAACCCCGTGCCATCGTCCGCCTCGCCCTCGCGCCGTTGCAGATAATGCTGCCGCAGGCCGCTCCCTCGGAGCCGAGCCGTGCGCTGGTGCCGGGAGACGGGCGGCTCACCCTGCTGCAGGTGAACGTGACGCGGGACGACCTCACGCTGGTGGTCACCGTGGAGACGGGCGGGCAGGCGATGCGCCTCGCGCTCTTCCTGTCGCAGGGAGAGGAACCGACAGAGCGGCGGCACAACCTGAGCGTGTCGGTGGACACGCGCGGTGAGGCACGGCGGGGTAACGCGACAACAACAACCGCCATTCGCCACTAAGTGGCGGTGACGTCACCACGACGCTTGTGCCAGGCCATGTGCACCTTGAGGCCACGTGAAGTGTCGAACGCCCGCTGGCAGGAGTAACACGCACGCGTGCACACACGCGCATGCACACACGCGCATGCACACACGCGCATGCACACACGCGTGCACACACGCACGCGTGAGGCGCAGGATCACGCGCCGGCACCCCCCTCCCCGCTGTCGCCGTGCAGGCACCGAGTACACGTGGCTCGTGGAGCCCGAGGAGCTGCCGGGCGCCGGAACTTACTACGTGGGCGTGCAGGCAGAGCACGTGCAGGCAGAGCACGTGCAGGCAGAGCACGGCGCCGATGGCACAGGTGGGGGACCCGCTCGGCAACGTGCGGAGGATGCCGTGGTTTGGGGGTGCGGGTTGGATGGGGTTTGTCTGACGCGGCGGCTGCTGCTGTTGTGGTTTTTTGCAGGAAACGCGTCGTTCTGGGTGGGAACGTTCGCCACTCGCTGTCTCTACTGGCACGAGACGCAGCGACGCTGGGCAGGGGATGGGTGCAGAGTGGGTGCTTCCCACGCCACGCTGCGTCACAGCACGGACCACTTCATCACCCCACACCATACCAGAGCGCATCGCATCTCACCAGATAACACCGCGCCTCGCTTACCCCCAGCACGGCACAATACACCGCAACCGCACCGCGTGACCCGCTGTGTGTGTGTCAGGTGGGCCCCCTCACCACCGCGACGCTCACCCACTGCCTGTGCTCTCACCTGACGTCGTTCGGCGCGGGCTTCCTGGTGATGCCCAATGTGGTGGATGTGTCGCGCACGGCCGAGCTCTTCGCCACCGTGTCGGAGAACCCAGTGGTGGTGAGCGTCGTGGCCGCCGTGCTGCTCCTCTACCTCCCCATCGTGGTGTGGGCACGGCGCAAAGACCGCCAGGACCTCGCCAAGGTGCATGCGCGGCGCGAGCACGTGCACACGTCCGCAATAGTATCGGCGTGCGGATACGTGCAGATACGTGCAGATACGTGCAGCCTCTCGGAGCGTTTGTTGATGCGCAGGCGGCGGCGCAGGCGGCATCCCTCGCCGGAGAGTGACGCTCCCCCTGGCTGTCGGTCGCAGGTGAAGGTGACCGTCCTGGCCGATAACGACCCCCAGGCCCGGCAGCGCTACCTCGTCACGGTGTACACGGGCCACCGGCGCGGGGCCTGCACGACCGCCAAGGTGCGGGGGCCGGGGGTGGCGCGGCGGGGCGGTGGCGCGGTCGCGTCGGTAGAGGCGGGCGCACGTGCGCAGGCGGAGGGGAAGAGCGAGGTGTCGAACCCGGGCGTGGGCAGGTGACGCTGACGCTGTACGGCGCCGACGCGGAGAGCGAGCCGCACCTGCTGGCGGACGAGCGCAAGCCGTTGCTGGAGCGCGGCGGCGTCGACTCGTTCCTGCTCACGACGCTGGCGCCGCTCGGGGAGCTGCAGGCCGTGCGCTTGTGGCACGACAACTCGGGGAAAGACCCGTCCTGGTACCGCACCGCGCACCGCACGTAATACACACGGAGCGCCACGCCACGCGCACCACGCAGCGCCCCACGCACGTCTCGTGTTCTGTACACACGCGTGTCACGCCGCGTGTCGTGTCGCGTGTCGTGCCGCGTGTCACGCCGCGTGTCGTGTCGCGTGTCGTGCCGCGTGTCACGCCGCGTGTCGTACAGGTACGTGAGTCGCGTGGTCGTGCAGGACCTGGAGCAGGAAGAGCGATTCCACTTCCTGTGCGACGCATGGCTCGCACTCGACGTGGGGGAGGGGTCGCTCGACCGCGTCTTCCCAGCGGCGAGCACCACGGATCTCAAGCAGTTCCGGTGACGCGCACACTCACGCACACGTTACACAAGTGCGCGTACGCACACAGACAAGCACGTACATGCAGCATGCATGTACGCACACACGCACAAGCATACACGCACAAGCATACACACACGCATACTTACACACACATGTGCGTGCAACACGTGTGTATGCGTACCCGTGGTGTGGCCAACGCGGTGCATGTACACATGGCACGTGTGTGCACGTGGGCACGCAGTTCGAGGAGCGCACACCTCATGCTCACCGCCCAACGGCTCCCCACTCACCCTCACCACTCTGCACACTCACCCCTCGCTGACCATTCCAAGCACATGCTAGTCGCCATTCACCCTCATCCCTCACATCTCATCATCACCTCTGCATGTATATTTGACACGCAGCTGCATTTGTCACGTGTCCCTGTTCACACACCAGTGCAGGAATCACCCTAAATCTATTTTGCTGTTCTATAACTTTACTGTGCACGGCCGTAAAATAATTGATTTATTTAAAGTCACATCGATTGATGTTTGTGTACTGCTTGAGATTGTTTGCGTAATACGGTGGTGTCTGCCCCGATTTGTATTCGGTTGTTTTTGCTCCGATTTATATTTGCTTCATCGCTGCACATTATTCAATGTTATTGCTTTCGTCAACGTTGGTGACCAAAGTTGGTGACCTTGCCTGGTGAGGTCTCGCCCGCCGGTGACACCAATTAACCGTGCAATTCCCCGGCCCTGGCATCGCCTCCCCAGGAACCTCTTCTACCAGAAGACCACACGAGACTTCCGCGACGGACACCTCTGGTTCTCCGTGCTGAGCCGCCCACCCCGCAGCCCTTTCACCTGCGTGCAGCGCGTCTCCTGCTGCCTGTCCTTGTTGCTGTGCACCATGCTTACCAGCATCATGTTCTGGGGCGTCCCCACGGGCCCGCCAAATGCCAAACTCGATCTTGGTGAGCAGCCGCCTCACCGTTCCTCTCCCCCCGCCTCACTCCCACAGGGCCCCGTGTCTACAGCTGCGTGGATCTGCGTGGATGAGGAGAGGTGGCGCGGTGGTGGTCGGCCACGCACCGTGTGACGAACCCGGTGACCCGAGTTCCATTCCCGCTCACGGCCACCAATAGGTCCTGGGCCTCACCTAGGTCGACTCAACCTCAAATGAGTACCTGGTGCGATGTAAAACATCGCCGCTCAGGAGATGAAGGTGCCAGGCGTGGTTCTGGCCACCATTACCCTCGTGTGCCGTGCCGGCTTTCATAGATGCTCGCTAACAGCACTTGCCCCAACAGCCTGTTAAGGCTATATGGGAGATCTTTGGGTTTTTCTGCCTGGGGAGAGGTGGCAGAGTGGTCAGCACGCTGTGGTACAAATTCAGTGACGTGAGTTCAAGTTTCAGCCGCGGCTAACATCAGTGGCAAGCGATATCCGAACCGGTCCCGCACATGCCGTAGGTCGACTCGTCCTTGAAAGAGGACCTGGCGTGGTGTCAACACCAGCGCTGGGGAGACAGAAGTAGCCAGCTCAATGGGTACTCGCTGGCAGCGTTCGGCCCAACAGCGTATTGTAGGCTAAGCAAGGGATTTTTGTATTTGGTGATGATGAAAATGGTCATGATGGTTGTGATGTTATTATGGGGGTGGTGGTGGTGATGATGGTAGTAATGGTGATGATGGTAGTAATGGTGATGTAGATGGTAATAGTGGTGTTGGTGGTGATGTCGGCGATGTCGTCACAGGTGGGATTGAGATCACGTGGACAGAAGTGATGATCGGCATCGAGAGCTCCATCCTTATGTTCCCTATCAACCTCCTCATCGTGCAGTTCTTCCGCAACGTGCGCCCCAAACCCAACCGCCTGTCTCCAAGGCAACCGGCCCGATCCGCCCTCCCCGCCAAACCCGAGCCTCCTATCAACAAACCCGCGAGCGTTCAGGTGAGAGGAGAGCCCCATAACCAGAGCCGGACTCGGGGTCCGTGGCAGCGTGGCCTGCATGCTGCCGCGTGCTCTTCCGTGCCTCCCCTCCCCCCTCCGCGTCGCGAGCAGGAGCTGCGCAGGCTGGCACGCCGTGTGCTGCGGGCGCTGTGGCCCCGAGACGCCCCGAGGGTGGCGGCCGCCGTGGCGGACGAGTCGGACGCGTGCCGCCTCACGGGGCTCGAGATGAGGACGCTGGCGGCGCCGGAGCGGCGCGTGGCGCCGCTCGGCCGGGGACGGGGCGCGCGCGAGCGGCGCGGAGAAGAGCGCGGGGGGCCGCCCTGCGGCGCGGACGGGGAAGTGTCTCGGCTGCTGGCGCTGGTGTCGGACGCGGCACGGGCGCCGGCCTCTGCCAACGGCGACTTCTATGGCCCGGAGCGCAGGCACCTGGACTCGGTGTGCCTCGCCCTGGAGAAGCTGCCGCCCCCAGGTGTGAGAGCTGCACCCGCCCGGGGTCTCCACCGTCTCTCCCGGCGGATCCCCACCGCCGCAGGGCGATCGCAAACTCCTCCCAACTGAGGGCGAAAGCGTCAGCTCCCTCCGACTGTTTGTAACACGGGGGCATGATAACTTCTGAAGATCAAAGGTGAAGATCCTCGTGCAGGATTGTGTTGCTATTCAGAACTCGCCCTACTGAGAAGGGAGAGGCAGTGGCAGGACCATGAAGGGTCTGCAAGATGAGATGTTTGTGTCATTGTGTATGTGAGTCGTCGTGTAGGCGAGTCATCGTGTAAGTGTGTCTCGTGTAGTGTAGTGGTTAGCGCGCTGCGCTACGAACCTGGCGACTCAAATTCGATTCCCGCTCACGGCTAACACCAGTGATTATTATCTAAACCGTTCCAGGACCTCCCCTAGGTCGACTCAGCCTCAAATAAGTACAGTTGCCTCGCGTTTTATGCGCGTTTATGTAACGCGATTTAGAAATAGCGCGTTAGATTAGTTTACACTTATTTTTGTTATGCATGCACGGTTATTGAAATAACGTGTTCCAGCGCGTTGGCCACGGTGTACGGAACGCACTGCGAGACTGCCAGTACGCTCACCAGCTTCAAAACCAGGCTACAGTCTACATTATAGACTGCCAGTACACTCACCAGCTTCAAAACCAGGCTACAGTCTACATTAGTGGTTTTTTTATTCACTTTATTTTGTATTCTTATTTTTCTTCTATTTACGTGACTTTACCAAAAGAACCAAAGAATATGAATTCCTGCAGTCACGAAAGTTTTAAGTAAAAATTAATCTCAATGTGTTAAAAAAAAATTTAAACTTTATTTTCCTTTATTTAAATAGGCTATCTTTATACATGTATGGTAGTATTGTAAATATGTTACTGTAACCAGTGAAATATGTAGACGCAAGAATGAGGTTCGATAGCGTGATCTCCCTCACCCCAACCATTTACTTTATTGATTATGGGATTTAGAGTTACACGCTGTTTTTTTAAGAATACACCCCCCCCCCCCCCATGTAAAACGAGAGGGAGCTGTACCTGGTGGGATGTGTGAACATCGCCACGAAGGAGACAAGAGTGACAGAGCGTGGTGCTGGCACCCACCCCTTCGTGTGCCGTGCCGGTCTTCATAGGTGCTCGCGAACAGCACTTGCCCCAACAGTCTGGTAAGGTTATACGGGGGATCTTTGTCTTGTCAGGCGAGGGTGCGGGCGCCGACTCGGCGGAGCTGTGCGTGCATCTGCAGCGCGTGCTGCACGGCCTGGACGCCGGTCGCTACGGCGACGTGATGCGGGAGGTGGACGTCCTGGCCGGGCAGCTCGGTCGCTACGACAACGCCCTGCGCGAGGTGGACGTGCTGCCCGGGCGCTTCTATTACCGTGGCGACGCAATGCGGGAGGTGGACGTGCTGCCCGGGCGCCCCGGGCCCACCGCCCCTTCTGCGGCCTCCGGGACCTCGTGAGCACCGCGTCCGGCCCTCTCTGGAAGCGCATATATTTCGTTCCATTTTTGTCAATTTCCTCCCAATTTATTTCATGCCAATCGTGCATCAAGAATCCTTTCGGATCTCACGCAGAGCGGTGCAGCCCTCCGTGTTGAAGACCGGCCCGTGGAAGAGGATAACACCGAGCTACCTCTAAGAAGTGACCTCTGGTCCACACACAGTAGGGGGGAAGCTCTTTCCACTCGCTCTGCATATGAGATTGTTGTCTATCACGTGACGGTCAACATATTTTAGCTGCAGTTTAGCCATGTTAAGTGCAAATGCAAATTTAACGTGGATTTTTTTTGTGCATTCACCGAACTTGAAAAGCCAGTTGAATCACAGGCAGCTGAAACTTGGAACTCAGGAGTTCAGTGGTGCCGGCTCAGCGCTCTGACCTGCTCATGTCACCCAGCATTAATGCCAACACTGCGTTGGCATTAACGCTGGGTGACATGAGCAGCCACACAACATCGACCCTGGTTGCCAGCCCATGCGGGTAGCAAGGTCACACAGGACATGGTGTCACGTCGTAACCAAAGAGCGACAACTCTCAACGCCGAAGACCCTCGGACCTTCAGCTGCGTATATATGAATATGCGTGAACATTCGCATCTATGTTGCGTGAATTCATGTGTGTGTAGGCTGGTCAAAGTGCACATAGCCTGGCTAAGCTCTGTGGTGACATCACTGCCATTTTGTGAGTTGTGTATATTGAATGAACATGCGTATTGTGTATTTTCTGAATACGCGCGTGTGCGTCTGTGTGTGTACCCCTCTGTGGAGAGCTGTGGCACACTGATCAGGGTGCTGCGCTGCGAACCCAGCAACCCGAGTTCGATTCCCGCTCATGACCAACAACAGTAATGATTATCCGAACCGATCTCGGGCCTCCCCTAGGTCGACACCACCTCAAATGAGTGCTGGCCACCCACCCCCTTGTGTGCCATGTTGGCCTTCATAGGTGCTCGCTAACAGCATTTGCCCCAACAGTCTAAGGCTACACGGGGGATGTTTGTCTTTGTGCGCGTCTGTGAAGGATGTTGCCTCACGCTGGCACGCCTCCCAGGCGAGGCGGGCTGCCCTGGTGGTGCGTCTACGTGGGCTGGGCCTTGGTGGTGGCCACCAGCGGCGTGTCGGCCTTCTTCACCATGCTCTACGGCCTGCAGTATGGCCGCAAGCGTTCGCTCGAGTGGCTCCTCACCACCAGCATCTCCATCTTCCAAAGTATCTTCATCACTCAGCCGCTCAAGGTGCAGCGCGGGCGACATGACTTACAATTTTTATCCGGTGGAATTCGGATCCCGATTTCAAATCAAGATCCAGGTGTCACCCTGGCCAAAGCCGCTCATGTCACCACCGCACCTCCTCGTCAGCGCATTCTACCCTCTGCCACATCTCATAGCTGCTGCTGCTGCAGGGTAGAGAGGCGGCGAACTCCTAGATCTGCTCTCAGTCTCCCACCACCCGCTGCGAGGTCCTGGCCCTTGGTCGCTGGACCCGTGGAAACCGCTTCAATGCCCGTTTCGGCAACGGGCCCTCACCCATCCTGCACGCGTCCCATCCAGCGCAACCATTTTTGTCAAATCATATCTAAAATACTCACCTGCCATGTTTTCTTATAGACTTCTGCATTGCTTCTCTTGTCTTGCCACTAAATTTCCAGCATCTGTCTCTCAAATGCCGACACCTTCTGTTTAAGCTGCAGTCAGGGTCCAAGTGCTGTGATCTGCACAGTAAAGCAGCTCCTCAAACGCCCTCTCCTCCTAGCACTGGGACTCGTTTCACTTCTCCCACACCGTGTCTGTGAGTCGGGTTCACGAGGGGGCTGAGCCTCCAGCAGGCGAGCTCGGCTCCTCTGACGTGATGGGGCTGCGATCCACTCCTGAACGCAGTCCCCTCAAACTTCCACAATCAACTGTCCATGTGCGCCCGCACCCTATGGCTCGCACACAGGTGCTGGGCTTCGCCGTCTTCTTCGCTCTGGTCCTGAAGAAGGGCGACGAGGTGGAGGATGGCGAAGAGCAGATTGAGGACGCCATCGCCGGTCAGTCGCGGTGCCGTGCGTGCACGTGTGTGTGTGTGTGTGAGGGTATGTGTGCGAGTGTGTGTGTGTGTTCAGTGTCCGGCAAAACAATCCCCTAACTCCTTGTCGAGCCGGATGGGCAACACTGTCATGGGCAGTGCTGTGGGGGGCGGGCCAATTCCCATTGGCCTTTCCCCTCATGGCGTTTGTGACCACCACAGCGGCCAAAAGGGGGCTCTGGACGGGTGCGAGGGGCTGGTAACCCCTTCAATTAATTACCCCTAAACCACGATGGAAATGTTTAATTAATAAGCTTGTGCCGGAGGCCCTGGGGGGACAGGCGTCTATGATGCCTCCTGGCCAAACCCCATTTGGCAGAGCCAGGAGACTGAATCCTTATCCTCGGGGCTCCTCCAGAAACAATAAAAAAACACTACGTGTGGCCACGTAGAATGTTCGAATGCTCACTGCGGAGGAGAGGCTGCCACTCCTCTGTCGGGAGGTGGACCGGTACCGCCTGGATCTCTGGTATTCAGGAGGTCCAGTGGACCGGCTCTCGCTCCTGCCACCATGAGGGGTGGACAGTCCTCTTCTCGGGGCAGGAGACTGCCAAACAACAGGGTGTGGCTCTTCTTCTGAACAAAAGAATGAAGGGGGCGTGGGAGCGTGGCGGTGAGGTGTGGGAAGCTGTAAGCCCCAGGCTACTTTGGTCTCGCCTTCCCATCAACCAGAGGCAAGGAGTGGTGGTCGAAGTTACTTATGCCCCCACTGAAGACGAACATCCGTGGAGGGATACAGGTGTAGTGAGTCCAACTGAGTCGCAGATGTTGTCTTGGGAGCAGCACTATTTATTCAATAACTCAACATAACATAACACAACTTACACTTGGGTGTTGAATGCTCATCTAGCCACGCTACGCTATCCCGGCCCGGACCACAAGCTGGGTCCCGGACCGCGTGGCTAGAGGCTTCTTTTACCCGACGTGGATCTTCATCACCAGCAACACGAAGAACCCCGAGCCCCTCACGGGGCCCCCGTGAAATCGGCCTGGGCTGGGGCTGGCTCCGACCCTCGCCCTGCCCACCTCCTAGATCTCTCGAGCTCTTTCCCGAAGGCTCCCCAAGAGCTCTTTTATACCACGTGACCGCCCAGCGGCCCCCGTCCACAATATCATCCCGTCACGTGTCGGCAAGTCAACCAGCGTATCATGCCACAACGCTGGCTGACACTTCCTCTCGCTCCCTCACCGGGAGCCCGCACCGCACACTGTACGTGGTGCCTCCGCGCTGACCATCGCTCACCCAAGCCCCGCTAGGGCTGGTACTATGCCCAGTAAGCGGGCTACACATAATGCCAAGACATTATCCACCCGGCACCACACAGTGATAATCACAGTCACTACACAGCCAAGGCCGATGAGTGAGATGCCTGTCACAGGTGCTAGCTAAAGTGGCCCCTCGGGATAGAGTCATCTTGTTGGGTGACTTCAATGCCCAAGTTGGTCATGATGCTGGCACCTGTTCTGGAGTGATTGGAAGGCATGGGCCAGATCAGTTCAATAACAACGGCAGGAGGCTGCTAGATTTTTGTGCAGCCTATGGGCTTGTAATTACCAACACGCTGTTCTGGTATCGGCGCATCTACACAACATCATAAATGCATGCCGGGTCCAAGCAAGAACATCTGCTGGACTACATAGTGACGGAACAGCTGATGTGGGCCCATGTCCTTGACACCAGGACCTACCGTGGAGCTGATCTGCCCATTGACCATCGACTTGCCATCCGTAAGATGCGCCTGCTATTCTTCCACTCCGGTGGTGGGTGTACACCCAGGACCCCATTCAAACCCTTAGTGGCATGGTCTCAGCTAGCTGATGAAAGTTGCAAGCGAGAATTTAATCATTGCTTGCGGCTGAAGTTGGCATCGTCCCCCACTTCTCCTGATGTCGAGGGGAAATGGGCGAGGTTTAGGACTGTGGCTCATGCAGCTGCAATGGCTGCTTTGGGTACACGGTTCAGACCTCCCTAGAGACCCTGGCTGACAGAGGGAGGTGTTCAAGCTGGCTGAGAAAAAGCGACAGGGCCACTCTCATCGGCTACAGCATCCCACGTCGGAGAATGAGGAGGCTTACCGCAGCCTTCGCTCGGAGGTTCGGAGAGCCGTGAAGCGCTGCAAGGATGGGTGGTGGTCGTGGGTTGCTGAGGAGATGGCCTCAATGGCCCGCGATCACAAATCGCTCTTTAATTCCATCAAAAAAGTAACCTGCAGCGCCACACCTATTACCATCATTAGAGGAAAGAACGGTGATCAAATCTCCGACCCCTAGAAACAGGTTTGCAGATTTGCTGAGCATTTCTGTGAAGTCCTGGGGGAGGGGAAATCCCTCGACATAGAAAACATCGTAGGTGGCTGAGGTGCCATCTGTTGAGGAAGTTCTAAAGGTGATCCAGAGTCTGAGACCAGGAAAGGCACCGGGCAGAGATGATCTCCCAAGCGAAATGTTGAGGGAGGGTGGCGTTTGTGCACAGAGTGCCCTACATGACATCATAACAACAGTCTGGATCACTAGACGGGTACCACGGGATTGGAAGGATGCCCTTGTGGTCCTCCTCTTTAAGAAGGGGGACCGCACACACTGTAACAACTACAGGGGCATCTCACTCCTGAGTGTGCCAGGAAAGGTCCTGGCAAGGATTATTCAACATCGCCTTGCCAGTCACGCTGAGGAGAGGCTTGCGGAGCCTCAATGTGGTTTCAGGAAAGGACGGTCCTGCACAGATGCCATATTTTCTGTCCGTTTGCTACAGCAGAGGTGTAGGGAATTCCAACAAAACCTACATCTCTGCTTTATTGACCTGGTCAAGGCCTATGGTACCATCAGTAGGCCTCAGCTCTGGGTTGTTCTTCGTGCTTTCGGAGTCCCTGACCTTCTGCTCATGATCATTAAGGACCTTCATGATGGTGAGCGGGCCTGAGTAAAACTACATGGCCGGGAGTCGGAGTCATTCCCTGTTCACCTTGGGGTGCGACAGGGATGTCCTCTGGCTCCCACATGATTTAACATCTATTTTGACCACGTAGTTTGTGAAACCTTCAATAGCTGTACCGGGGGAATTTCCATTTGGTACAGATATAATGGGAGGCTGATCGATGCTCGGGTGCGATCAAGGGATGGCTCCCTATTGGTCAACCACGTTATGTATGCCGATGATTTGGTAATAGCTGCTCATTCAGAGGAGGAGTTGGAGATGCTGCTGCTGAGACTGGAGCATGCCACTAAGAGGTGGGGCCTTACCATCAGCCCCACCAAAACTAAGCACCTGTCTGGGTATTTTGTACCATCGGACACTCCACCCCCACAACTCCCAATCGGTGATGGGGCAGTAGTGGAGAGAGTGGAGAGTTTCCCATACCTGGGCAGTGTGCTTATGACCGGCTCCAGTTTAACAGCAGAGGTCTCACTCCGAATCAGTTGAGCGGCAATATCTTTTCATCGGTTGCGTAACGCTGTGTGGAAGCTACCTGGTCTGTCGCTCCGCACGAAGCTTCAGGTCTTCTCGGCCACAGTCATTCCCTCCCTTCTCTACGCTTGCGAAACGTGGACCCCCCTAATGGAGCATCTTCGCCGGTTGGAAACATTTAGGCTGGCCTGCCTACGATCCATCCTGGGTTTAACCAGGCTGGATTGTGTGAGGAGCTCACAAATCCTTGAAAGATCTGGTCAAATTCCCATCGGTGAGCTCCTCCGGCAGGCAAGGCTGCGTTGGCTGGGTTATATAGCCCGCATGCCCAGCCACCGTATGCCTAAACAGCTTTTGTTCGGCCGGATCGAGGGGGCTAAACGGGCGCGGCACGGGCTAGAGAAGAGATGGAGTGATGTGGTACAGGAGGACGTGGAGCTGAGTGGACTTGCCGATGACTGGTATCAGCGGTGTCAAGATCGGCCTCAGTGGACGAGGCTCGTGAAGGACGCTACTGGGCAGTTGGAGGCAGTCGCCCTCCAACAACAACGGAGGGCGGAGGAGTGGCGCTCACAACAACGAGCGGAGCGACGGGTGGCTAAAGCACAGCAAGTTGGTACAGTCGGGGGCACAGGTGGTGCATCAGCCAGTCACCTTGGTCATCTCGGTCAGTCGACCCGTGGCACCTGCTGGGTCTGCCCCGTGACCTCCTGCCAGCGGGCGTTCGACACTTCACGTGGCCTCAAAGTGCACTTGGCCTGGCACAAGCGTCGTCGTGGTGACGTCACTGCCACTTAGTGGCGAATGGCGGTTGTTGTTGTTGTTGTATGAGTGTGCGTGTGAAATTGTAGTTTACGAGTGTGTGTAGTTGTGTATACTGTATACGCAGCACTTGCCCCCAGTCTGTTGAGGCTGTATGGAGGATATTAGTCTTTGTACTCGCGTGTGGAGGTGTTCCCGGCTGTATGGGGGGGGTCTTTACCTGTGGGGGGTCTTTACCTGTGGGGGGGTCTTTACCTGTGGGGGGGTCTTTACCTGTGGGTGCATCTGCCTAGGGGCGTTGTTTGTGTTGTGAGTGTGTGTTGTTAGTGCCCGTTGTTAGTGTGTGTTATCGTTGTTAGTGTGTGTTATCGTTGTTAGTGTGTGTTATCGTTGTTAGTGTGTGTTATCGTTGTTTGTTATCGGAGCGTAAATTGTTGTTTAACGAGTTTCTTGGCGGTTTGTTGCGCGTTTTGTTCGTTTTCGCGCGCGTGCGATTCAACGTGCGTCTGTGTACAGTGTTTGTATTACTTGTGTTCTTTGTCCTCGTGTGTGTGTGTATCTGTGTGCGTGTGTGTTTGTCTTTGTGCATGATTATGCGTGCATTGTGTTAATGTGCAGCCTTGTGTGTGTGTATCTGTGTGGGTGTGTGTTTGTCTTTGTGCATGATTATGCGTGCATTGTGTTAATGTGCAGCCTCGTGTGGCTTGCTGCGCAGTGTTTAGTCGCCTGGTGCACGGGGGGGGGGGCTTGAATAGCGGCGCAGGCGCTCACTGCGAAGCGCCCTCCCCCTGGGTGGTTTGTGCCACCAAACACTCCGCTCCCTCAAGTTCGCATTGGCGATGGGGAAGTTGTGGAGAGAGTGGAGAGTTTCCCCCCATACCTGGGCAGTGCGCTCATGACCAAGCCCAGTTTGACACCAGAGGTCTCACTCCGAATAAGTCGGGCGGCAATATCTTTTCATCGGTTGCGTGACGCTATGTGGAAGCTACCTGGTCTGTCGCTCCACACGAAGCTTCGGGTCTTCTCGGCCACAGTCATTCCCTCCCTTCTCTACGCTTGCGAAACGTGGACCCCTCTAATGGGACATCTGCGCTGGTTAGAAACATTCAGGCAGGCTGCTTTGGCTGGGTCATGTAGCCCGCATGCCCAGCCGCCGCATACCCAAGCAACTTCTGTTTGGCCAGATAGAGGGGGCTAAACAGGCATGACACGAACAACTATCGTGACTGCAGGAATTCATGTTCTTGGTTCTTTTGGTCAAGTCACGTAAATAGAAAAAAAGGGGAAAAAAAGGAAAAAGATAAAATAAAAAGCGATCTTCATCAGACGGATGAAGATCGCTTGTGTTGTGATCAAAACGTCGTGGGTTTTTTGCTTTTATTACTTTCAATTTATTATTTTATTTTATTATTTTAAATTCATCTTATAATTGTTTTATTTTCATTTTTTTTATTCTATTTACGTGACTTTACCGAAAGAACCAATAATAGGCATGACACGGGCTGGGGAAGAGATGGACAGATGCGCTACGGGAGGTTATAGAGCTGAGTGGAATTGCCGAAGACTGGTACCAGTCATATCAAGATCGACCTCTGTGGAGGAGGTTCGTGAAGGACGCTACCGGACAGTTGGAGGCAATCGCCCTCTAACATCAACGGAGGGCAGAGGCTTGACACTCACAACAGCGAGCAGAGTGCCGGGGGGATAAAATGTAGCAAGTTGGCACAGTAGGGGGCACAGCTGGTGCATCTTCCAGTCAGTCAGTCAACCCATGGCACCTGGGTCTATCCCGTGACCTGTCAGGGAGGCTTCAACACTTCACGTGCCCTTAAAGTGCACCTGGACTGGCACCAGCACTGTGTTGACGTCACCGCCACTTAGTGGTGAATGGCGGGTGTTGTGTGGGGGAGTGGCAGTGCAATGGTAAGTGCACCCCACGACGAACCCGGCTACATGAGTTCGATTCCTGCTTATGACCTACATCGGTGACATCTTAACTGGTCCCGCCCCTCCCCTCGGTCGAGCCAGCCGGGCGTGGTGCCGGCCCCCGCCGTGTGTGCTGTGTCGGCCTTGATAGTCCGTCAAGGCTACAGGGGATGTGTGTGTGTGTCCATGTCACTACAGACCAGCGGAGCCGAGCGTTGGAGCCGGGTGCCCAGAAGACAGAGCGGAGCCGCGTGGTTTACACTCCTCCATCGAGCACACGCATGGAGCAGCTCAAGAGGCAACACGAAAAGGAGCAGCGCATGTATGGCCTACTCCGGGAAATCCTGGGTTAGCTCTCCCACTCGCCTACTCGCACCCTCCCTCTCACAGGCACTTCCTCGCACTCCTCTCTCTACCGGGAGAGACCCTAGCAGAGTTATTTTGTGTGCGTCCTTACGTTAACGCCCTGCCGTTCGGTGGGGCTGGGAATGCTGAGCAAGCCACGTGTCGGCTGGGATCTGTTTGCATTACTCCTGCGCCAGTCGCTATGCCAATCTCCATGCTAGTTTCTTTCCCAATTGCCATCTTTATGCTTTGCAATCGCTGTGCCAATTACTGTGTTAATTGCTTTGTTGATTCTTGTGCCATGCACCAATTACTCTGCCAACCTCTGAAAATTGCTATGTCGATCTCCGTGCCAATTGTCACACCAATCTGCGTTGTGATCGCCGTGCCTGCAGTGTACATGTGCTTTCTCTGGATGCTGCTGCTCGTGGCGTACGGCCAGCGTGACCCCCACGCCTACCACCTGAACCGCGCGCTTAGCGCCAGCCTCGTTGGGGAGCTGGGCAAGGGCCCCGTCAGCCTCCGGGACGTGTTCTCCTGGGCCAACGCGACGCTGCTGCCCTCGCTGTTCGCGGAGCACCCAGGTGAGCGCGGGCACCCTGGTGCTCATGCGACGTCACTGTGGCCAAAGCCGTTGATGCCACCACCGCACCACCTCGCTACGGACGTGTTCTCCCCTCCACCAGATCCTGCTGCTGTTGGGCAGCGGACATGCGGCGACCTGCAAGATCTGCCCCGATAGTCTCATCCCACCATCTGGCCTTAGGTGTTCACCGAGGTCGCCGGTTTTATGAAGACCGGTCTGATGCCCGTCTCGGCAATCGACCTTCCCCCATCATGCACACGTGGCTCCACACGGCACAGTTGTGTTTGACTGATCATACATACGACACTCACCTGCCATGTTGTCCATGTAGCGCTACGCACACCACATGGACGTCGTGCGGTCAGTTGGCGCCCGCGACTCGTGCACGTTCTTCTTTGGCAAATGTCAGTGCCCATGTAATCCGTCAGCAGGCGCCTTCTCCCCTGGTACTTACTGTCGCACTGCAGACAATTCTAAGTATTTCAGGCACTTTACCACGGTCCTGGGACAGCTATATTTGAGCTCATTCAGGATCCGTGCACGACGAAATGTGCCCGCAGTTGCGCAGTGCCAAATGCTCATCGCACTCGGCCAATAGTGACATTGATATTGTTTTGACTTCCTGTTTGCTGACCTGAAGATGCTCAACGCAGCTTCAAGTGAAACCTGCATCTAATTGCTCAACTTGTGAGGATTGCTCTTCCACTGCAGGTGTGATCTTAAAGGATAATAATTGGCACATTAAATGTGTGTACACTTCGTAATTGTGGCCGAGAGTTTCACAACAAAAACTTGGCCAGACCATTACGTGGCCCAACCTTAACACCAACAATGGTTCGTGATGCTGGCTGCGTTCAACAACAGTTCTACTGAATCCGAAATCAGATTTTTTTTTATCTGACACTCATCTTGAGTCCGTTTTAATTCATGACCACACTCGGAGCCTAAATCGGCACTCGCCAATAACCACGGCACCGCGCTAACCGTAGGTGGTGTCGTCCCCGCGGCGTGGGGCACAGGCTTCCTGGTGGGGGGCACGGCGCGCCTCGTGGGGGCCGTGAGGCTGCGCCAGCTGCGTGTGGCGCCCGGGCGCTGCCGCGTGGCGCCGCCGCTCTCCAGCGTCAGTCCCCCGTGCCGCGCGCTCTACTCCTGGGAGGACGAGGACACGCAGCACTACCACGGGGCGCAGTGGGCCAAGCAGCCGCAGCTCAATGCCACGGTGGCACCCGCTCACCCGACTCTACCCTCCTGCTCCAAATCCTCATGCCCCACCTCCTCCCCATCTTCCCCTTTCCCCCCCCCCTCTTCTTCCAGTGGGATAATAGACACGCACTCTCTGTGGTCACAGACAGCTCGATTAACATCCACCACAGCAGTGGTCCGTGTGTGTGTGTCTGGTACGTAATGGTGTGTGATTTGTGGAGTGGTAGTGTCGCTGTTAGTGCACTCCCCTATGAACCAGCGACCCGAGTTAAATTCCTGCTAACGGCCAACACCACTGACGATTATCACGGGTATTGGGCCTCCCCTAGGTTTACTCAGACTCAAATGAGTACCTGGTGAAATGTGTAAAAACATCGTCACTGGGGAGACAAAGGCGGCCAGGCGTGGTGCTGGCCACCCACCCCCTCCCTCCCTCGTGTACCGTGCCAGCCTTTATAGGTGCTCACTAACAGAATTTGCCCCAAGAGTCTGTTCAGGCTATACGGGGGATCTTTGTCTTTGGTGTGTATAGTGTGGTGTATATGATGTGTGGTATGTGTATGATGTGTGGTGTTGTGTGTGTGGTGTGTGTCTGATGTGTGGTGTTGTGTATGTGGCGTGTGTCTGATGTGCGGTGTTGTGTGTGTGGTGTGTGTGACGTGGTGTGGTGCTGTGTGTGTGGTGTGTGTCTGATGTGTGGTGTTGTGTGTGTGGTGTGTGTCTGATGTGTGATGTTGTGTGTGTGGTGTGTGTGTGGTGTGTGTGACGTGGTGTGGTGTTATGTGTGTGGTGTGTGTCTGATGTGTGGTGTTGTGTGTGTGGTGTGTGTGTGGTGTGTGTGACGTGGTGTGGTGTTGTGTGTGTGGTGTGTGTCTGATGTGTGGTGTTGTGTATGTGGTGTGTGTGACGTGGTGTGGTGTTGTGTGTGTCGTGTGTGTCTGATGTGTGGTGTTGTGTGTGTGGTGTGTGTCTGATGTGTGGTGTTGTGTATGTGGCGTGTGTCTGATGTGCGGTGTTGTGTGTGTGGTGTGTGTGACGTGGTGTGGTGCTGTGTGTGTGGTGTGTGTCTGATGTGTGATGTTGTGTGTGTGGTGTGTGTGACGTGGTGTGGTGTTGTGTGTGTGGTGTGTGTCTGATGTGTGGTGTTGTGTGTGTGGTGTGTGTCTGATGTGTGGTGTTGTGTATGTGGTGTGTGTCTGATGTGTGGTGTTGTGTGTGTGGTGTGTGTCTGATGTGCGGTGTTGTGTGTGTGGTGTGTGTGACGTGGTGTGGTACCCTCAGGGTGATGACGCCGGTGAGCTCTTGGCCGGTGTGTGGCGCTACCGCAGCCAGGCCAAGTCGAGGTCATTCCCGTTGTGGGGCCGCCTGGCGTTCTACCGCGGCGGAGGTTACGTGGCTGAGCTGGGCACGGATCGTGGCCACGCTCAACGGTGCTGCCTCTAGCACCGCACTCAGCACCACACTCACCCCAACCCTCAACACCACTCGGCACTGCACCAAACACCACACATAGCATCGCACTAATCCCAACCCTCAGCACCACATTCAGCACCGCACACTAATCCCAACCTTCAGCACAGAACTCGGCACCACACTGGGCACTGCATGTGACGCATCAGGTGTGCCGTGCATGAGTTCTGACACGTGCTGTGTGTGTGTCTGCGCGTGCTGAATCTCTCCGCGTGCTGCACTCAGGCTGCTGCAGCTGCTGTTCGACAGCAGCTGGCTGGACACGCGCACCAGGGCCGTGCTGCTGGAGCTCACCGTCTACAACGCCAATGTCAACCTCTTCACCACCGCCGCCGTCGTCATGGAAACCAACGGCCTGGGTGAGTAGAGAGCGCCAGAACAGCCGTCATTCTCGCTTCGCTGCTGGACGAAGCCTCTAGCCTGAGGCCAGTCGAGCATGGGACCGATGAGTGTTCATACACGTGTCTGCATCATCATGCAATGCAGTAATCGTCATTTCATAGTCATCGGCCGTGGTCAATCCACTGCTGGCTGAAGGCCTCCGATGGCTCATGATGACTGTGTTGCATCATCCAGCTATGTGTATCCCATGTGCACTCCGTGCCACGTGTGTTCCGTACAGTTTTTACTCTGTGTCGCGTGTACTGTGCACACTGTGTATCACGTGCACTCCACAGCACGTGCACTCCGTGCCACGTGTATTCCACGCCACGTGTACTCCACGCCACGTGCTATGTTGTCACAGGAGGTTTCCTGCCCTGGGTGGAGCTGCACAGCCTGCGCCTGTATCAGTACACGGGGTCTCTGCACATCTTCGTGATGATGGCTGAGATCATCTATTACCTCTTCATCATCTACTACATGGTGGTGCAGGTGCGTGGCAGATGCCCATCGACATAAAAGCAAACGGTCCCTCGAGCGCGAAGAGCCGGGTGGCTGTGTGGTGACTCGCTAGGCCCGGTTCACTCCGCAGCTACTGGGCGACATCGGCAGCAATAGCAGCAGCAGCAGCAGCTTCTCTGTGAACGTCTCTCACCGGAGCGAGTGATCGCGCAGCTGGTTGCTCCCCTGGAGACGGATTCCACCGTCACGCATCGATCGGCTCGGATATTCGTAACGACGCATTTCATCGCTTTCACATTCGTGAAACTAAGATCGGTTGTCACGATCTTGAACGTTGACCGTTGGAGTAAACTGGGGAGAGGAGGCCACTGCGTGCTTGGCAGAGTTATTGTGATAGAGATCAGCGATACATAAAATGTAAAACACAGCAATGGATGAGACAACTTTTACAGCTATTCACCAGTAACCAATGCAGAAGCAACGGCACCGACGGAGCGAGCCACCAGCGCAAATTCGCTTCTGAACCGGAAATCGTGTTGCTCAACCAATAGCTCAGATATGGACAAAGCCGCTGCGGGAGGTAACGTGGACAACACTCAGGTGCGGCGGACCGTGGGGACACGCGCCGGCCCAGGTGGGGGCGTCCATCAGAAGGTGGCCCGTGTACCTCCCCGTGTACCTCCCCGTGTACCTCCCGTGTACCTCCCGTGTACCTCCCTGGCCGCAGGTCAAGACGGTGCGCAGGCTGGGTTGGCGCTACCTGCGCTGCCGCTGGAGTCTGCTGGAGGTGGCCATCATCGTGCTGAGCTGGGCCGGCCTGGCGCTCTTCACCAAGCGCCTGCTGCTGGGGCAGCGCGACGTCGCCCTGCACCTGAAAAACCCCAACAGGTGGGCACGGGTGGACGCACACACACACACGTGTACACACACACACACACACGTGTACACACACACACACACGTGTACACACACACACGTGTACACACACACGTGTACACACACACACACGTGTACACACACAAGCGTGTAAACACACAACACAGGCGTGAGCAGCTCACAATACAAATGTTGGAGTTCAAATTCTGATTGCGGATTGATGCAGCCCATCATCCTTCTACAGTCAATAAAAGGGGTACCACTTTGTGGGAAGTCAATAGTCGTCCTATAGATAGACTCACTCCCTCTACATACGCACATACATATGAGCGTGTGTGTAAGTATATATGGATAAACACACGCAAACGCGCACTTCCACATGTACACCCAAGTAGATGCACACACTCCCGTACTGACGACACCCACATATGCACGCACACAAGCACATGTACACATGAACGCACACGTACGCAAGCAGCGACGCACATCCAAGCTACACTGGAGCCTGCGTAGCTCGGGGTCAGGGTTCATTGATGCCGATGCTGCTTCGGCGTTCTCTCCCAGGTTCGTGAGCTTCTATGAGACGGCGCTGGCCGACTCGGCACTGGGCTACGTGCTGGCGCTGCTGGTGCTGCTGGGCACTGTGAAGCTGTGGCGGCTGCTGCGCCTTAATCCCAAGATGTGCCTGCTGACGGGCGCACTGGCACGCGCCGGGCGCGACATGGCGAGCTTCCTCACCGTGCTGCTCGTAGTGCTGGGGGCGTATGCGCTGTCGGTAAGCACAACGGCGAAGATCCCCCGTATAGCCTTTAACACTGTCATCTATTAAGGCCGGCAGAGCACACGAGGGGGTGGGTGGTCAGCACTGTGCCTGGCCGCCTTTGTCGACCGAGGGCAGGCCCAAGACCATTTCAGATTGCAGCCACTCTCATTGGTTGTGAGCAAGAATCACACTCCATTATGAGGCCTCCTTTGCCAGTAGCGAGATATAGAAATAGGTTTTTACCCTTTCATCTGGCACCAACACTGACACCATTATACAAGGGATCATGTTTGTTTGCATTTTGACTGCTTGTGTTGTGGTTATTGCTAACATGATCCCTTTGTATAAAGGTGTCAGTTTTGGTGCCAGATAAAAGGGTAAAAACCTATTACTAGTCACACTCCACTTACTGGTTTCGAAGCACAACTCGCTCACCACTGCGATCCACAGGCATGCACAAATTCTCACACATACACTCACACATACACATACACATGCACATTCACACATACACATTCACATACACATGCACATTCACACATACACATTCACATACACATGCACATTCACACATACACATGTACACTCACACATATACATTCACATACACATGCACATGCACACATACACATGTACATTCACACATGTACATGCACATTCACACAAACATGCACATACACATGTACACTCACACATACACATACACATGTACACTCACACATACACATGCACACTCACACACATGTACATACACATGCACACTCACACATACACAGGCTGTGGGAGACGAGCGTGACGGTTCGTGCTCCGCTGCCACCCACGTGTTGTGCGCAGTGCCACGTGATGTTCGGCCGGTGCCTGGAGAACTACAAAAGCGTGTGGGATTCACTCCAGACGCTTGTCAGCCTCCAGCTGGGGGCATTCAACTACCGGGAGGTGAGTCACCCTGTGAGGTGAGCCACCCTGTGAGTCACCCTGTGAGGTGAGTCACCCCGTGAGGTGAGTCACCCTGTGAGGTGAGTCACCCTGTGAGTCACCCTGTGAGGTTAGTCACCCTGAGGTGAGTCACCCTGTGAGTCACCCTGTGAGGTGAGTCACCCTGAGGTGAGTCACCCTGTGAGTTACCCTGTGAGGTGAGTCACCCTGTGAGGTGAGTCACCCTGTGAGGTGAGTCACCCTGTGAGTCACCCTGTGAGGTGAGTCACCCTGTCCACCCTCTGGAGCTCACCAGTCAGGGTTTCTTGTTCAGCTGACACAGCCACTACTCTTGCTCAGTGGTGGTCGTGGTGATCAGCTTGACACGGTCACTGAAGCACACGGCGAGAAGACCAATGGGCCTGGACGCCGATCGCCGAGTCTCTGTTATTGAGATACGTTTGAGGTTGTCGCCTGCCACGACATGCCAATCAGACGCGTGGACGTGGAGCAAAATCTGCAAAGTGCACAAATGAGCGCAGAGTGGCCCATGATTTTAGTTTACACCGAGAGGAGGAGCACGCGGTTTGGGGATGTGCGCAGGACGCGCTGTGACCAGAATGGACGATGGCCAGTGGGCAACGCTAACAGCAGAGTGCCAGCCAAAGGAGATAATGTAATGCATTCGACATAACGTCTTCCAAGGAAATGGAGCCATGAAGTCGGCTCGCACGCAGCTGCTTGTTAGATTTTTAAGTTGCGGCACTGCGAGAGGTCTTCATCCAGCGGTGGATAGATCATGGATGGTGTTGAGATCATTGCGAGGGAGAGTTGGGACTGACGTGGCGGTGTCTCCGCAGGTGATGGAGGTGAGCCCTGTGCTCGGACCCCTCCTCATTGGCTCCTGCATCATCTTCATGAGCTTCACCCTCCTCAACCTCTTCATCTCCGTCATCCTTGTCGCCTTCGCCGAGGAGCAGCAGTTGCACGAGGTGAGCGTTGGTGTCCCACAAGCCTTGGGACAAACCCGTTCCCTCCCCCTCACCTCCCCAGTTCCTCCCTTGCGTCTCCCCAATTCATCGCTCTTATCTCCCGTTACCCTCCCTCCCCAGTCTCCCACCAGTACCAGCATGATAGCACGTGTGTTCGGAAAGCGGTGGTGTAGTGGTTAGCACACTGCTATGAATCCGGTGACGCGAGTTCGATTGCCAACCACGGCCAACATCAGTGGTGGGTGATATCCGAACTGGATTTGGGCCTCTCCTAGATCGACTCAGCCTTACATTAGTAGCTGCTGCGGTAAGCATCACTGAGACGAGAATGGTGGGCTGGTGTGGTTCTGATCACACCAACCTTTCGTGCACTATTTTCACCCAAATAGTTTCTCGCTAATAACTTGCCCCAACAATATGTTCAGGCTATTTGGGTGATCTTGTATTTGTGAGAACACATGTGTGAGCATGTTGTGTGTTACCATGCTTGTCTGGGTAGTGTTTTTTGTGAGCACACGTGTCCCGCGTGTCTGCCCAGGCCTCGGAGGAGGAGGAGATCGTGTCTCTGCTGCTCGCAAAGATCTACAGCTTCTGCGGCATCCGGAAACCAGCGAGTGCTGCCGCCTGATTCGCTCCCCTGTGCTGACCTACTCTCCCACGTGCACCCCCACTCCCAATAATCCCCCACTCACTCACCACTCACATCCCATATTCACTCATCACTCACATCCCATATTAATCACTCACATCCCATATTCATCACTCACATCCCATATTCACCCCTTACCCATCACTCACATCCCATATTCACTCACCATTCACATCCCCTATCCACCACTCACATCCCCTATTCACCACTCACTCATCACTCATCCCCTATTCACCACTCACTCATCACTCACATCACCTATTCACTCACCACTCACATCCCCTATTCACTCATCACTCACCACTCACATCTCATTCACTCACCACTCACATCCCCTATTCACCACTCATTCACCACTCACATCCCATATTCACCACTCACTCATCACTCACATCACCTATTCACTCACCACTCACATCCCCTATTCACTCATTACTCACATCCCATATTCACCACTCACTCAAGCTACCACATTTCTGGCTGAACTGGGACACAGTGAACCGGGAGCCCCTCCCTCTCTTGGTCAGCCACACCCCACGTTACATGGCCACGCCCACAAGCAACACCACCCGCAGGCTCCGCCCACTAAAGGCCCAGCCCATTGCTCACAGGCTCCGCCCACTAAAGGCCCAGCCCATTGCTCACAGGCTCCGCCCACTAAAGGCCCAGCCCATTGCTCACAGGCTCCGCCCACTAAAGGCCCAGCCCATTGCTCACAGGCTCCGCCCACTAAAGGCCCAGCCCATTGCTCACAGGCTCCGCCCACTAAAGGCCCAGCCCATTGCTCACAGGCTCCGCCCACTAAAGGCCCAGCCCATTGCTCACAGGCTCCGCCCACTAAAGGCCCAGCCCATTGCTCACAGGCTCCGCCCACTAAAGGCCCAGCCCATTGCTCACAGGCCCCACCCCTGACACGGGTTGCTCCGCCCCTTGCCCGCGTGGGGACCAAGACGTTTTAAACCAGCAAGCACGTGGGGAGTGAGACACCGGGACAGGTTTTTTGAACCGAGACTGTCCCAGCCAAACCAGGACGTATGATGGCTTTACTACCCTCACTCCACCACTCTCCCCTCACTCCACCACACCCGCCACACACCACATATATGTTGGAAAATAATCGCACGAAGGTGTGTGTACCCGCGAGCTTCACCGGTAGTCAGCTGTAGTTAGGGGTAGTTGACCGTAGTTGTGGGCAGTCGGGGGTAGTCATTCGTCTGTGCTGTTCTCTGAAGAATGAACGGCGCTCGCCCCGGGTAACATCCGGAAGCGTGACTTTCCGCTACCCGCACCGTGACAAGGTGCTCCGACCGATGAGCCCACGCCACCGCGTGATCACGAATAATAAATCACCACGTGCACCGTGACCCAGCGTCCGTCTCCCTCGTGTATTTCCTGCCTCCCTCGTGCTCGAAGTGCTGAAGTCCCCTAAGCTGGGGTCATGGGGTTGGGTTTCTAAGCTGGGTTCCATAATCACGAGTTTGTACTGGTGAGTCTCTCGGTTTCTCAGTGACCAAAGTCTCCCAAGTTAGGAGCCTGTGAAACTCCCGAGTCATGAAATCACAGAGTTTCTCCATCTGCTCCTTTGGCTTCTGTTTCTTGGCCGGAGACTGTTAACAAAGCCCTGTGGGTCCCAGGAAATCTGGGCCATAATTTTTGGCAACTGAACGGGCAATCAGGGCTTGACCCTGGATGTGGGTGCTGCTGGAGGACCCCTCGCTGTGGAGAATATTTTTCGAGAAGTCTCAGAATCGAACCTTATTGGCGCTCATCAACATTCACAAGCAGCCTCCCATAGTCCCCTCAGCTTCACATTGTGGCGTATCAGTGGGGAATCCTACAAAAGAGTGAGCATGGGATACCAAGAGCTGCCTCATCGGTGGCATGGGCCAGGAACGACATCGGCCCCCTGTGGTCTATCCGTGCTCACAACGTGGCATATTGGTGGCAAAGCAATTCCGACTGCAATAACTTCACGTTGCCGCGATCCCGAGTCTCAGAATTATGCCGCCGCCCTGGACAAACACGTGCATAGCTCTACCATGTGTGTTCCGAGTGTACCGCATTGTTTGGCATGGTGTCCAACGTTTCGTTCCACGTATTGGGGAGCTTATTCAGGAACTGAGTGGAGCGGCTGGAGCTCTGTGGGCGGGGCTACCCGAGTCGTGGGCGGGGCCAACGTCAGAGCCGGGAGGCTGCCCCCTCCCCGTGTGGGTTGGAGCGAGTGGCTGAGTGGACTTGGCTCTCCGTCCCAGGTGAAGTCTCCCAGACACGTGGTCACCTGATTTAAACTATCTTAGCTGGTCACGTATACTACACACGTAGACATAGGTACTGCATCCCTGGAAAATGCCGTGTTAGGCAATGCCGCGTTCGCCAAATAATAGGCGGTATGGTAAAAACAGGGTTGCGTTCCTGGATTGTAGCCATTGGTGTTGTATTAAAGGACACTGAGTCGCTCTCCCTTTCTTGTGTGTGTGCAGTTCACTGTTTTTCTATGTCACCTCAAGTCCTCAACATTAAAACCTTCGTCTCCAATAACGTCACTTGAACGTCACTTGAACGTTCACGATTCGCCATCCAGATGTCCGTATAACGTCCTCAATGACCGGACGGCTACAAGCATGCGGCAATGTGAACATGTGTTGTGCGCGATTTACTCACAAGCCGATTAATCTCTACACCTTCCAGCGAATACTGCGCCTCACGACTCACTCAGGACAACTCAGGACTCTGCGTTAACCGTGGAAACATCACCCACGTGTTTCTGAAATACTACACATCATTACACTTTGTGCGGCATAAATCTTGACTTAGCGCTTTCGTGGCTGTAGGAATTCATATTCTTTGGTCTTTTGGTAAAGTCACGTAGATCGTAATCTGGATTTGAAGTTTTCGTTCTTTTTTCGTTCACGTAGATAGGTTCAAAGAAAATAACAAAAATAAAAAACTACGTTTCGATCGAAACACGACGACCGCTTGTGTTGCGATCGAAACGTAGTTTTTTTGTTATTTTTTGTTGTGTCCTTTGACCCTATCTACGTGACTTTACCGAGATAATATTTGTACGGCATTGCCGCAACACGCGGCCACGAAGCCAGGCGACGAAGCCCTCTCCTGGTGGCCGGACCCGACGTCTCACGGGGACAGACGCGGGCCCTGTGGTAGCGGCGTCTGCTGCCACCTCGTGGCTCAACGTGGCGCAATGACAACCTGCGGTGTATACCTGTGGTGTGTGCCTGCCCCGTCTTTCACTTTGAAGACGTTTATCTAACCCCGACTGAACAAGTCGACAGAATGAATAGCAAAGTGCCCGGACGAGTGTCGTGGGGGTCACTCGGCCACGCTTCTCGCTGGTTAGCGTCGGTTGCTGAACGAATTTAGATGTTTCCGTACTTCCCAAATCCAGTCACGGAATGTCCACAGCAGCCGGCATCTCCTGCCGTGCTCATGGTCGTGTGCCGATAGCAGTAAATATATATATTAAATATATTGAAAAATATCACAACACGTCCAACGGAAACAACACTCAGGCAATACCCGAACCTTATATAAATACCATGGAATTACACTCAGAAAGCAGTGGATTATAGAAGCCACACAGGGTAGAGAGACGTCATCCCAAGAAGAGAAGTGGGCGGCAGGGCCAGGAGGGACGCTGGGCCCCGACGGCCGAGACGAGTGACGGAGCGGCAGCCAGAGGATGCAATCATTCAAGGGGCCGACTCCCGAGGAGATGGATCAATGTTGGTGGATTATCACATCCCAGGATCGTGAGAGGTTGTTGGTGGCTAAGGGAGGCCATCATCCAGCAGTGGTTAGATCGTGGCTGATGATGCTGAAAATTGAAAACACGGGGCACATTTGACTGTGTGATGTTCGCTCGCTGTGAGTATTTTGGTGTTCGTTGTATTTTAGTGATGTCGCTATGAGTATTTTAGTGATGTCGCTGTGAGTATTTTAGTGATGTCGCTGTGAGTATTTTAGTGATGTCGCTGTGAGTATTTTAGTGATGTCGCTGTGAGTATTTTAGTGATGTCGCTATGAGTATTTTAGTGATGTCGCTGTGAGTATTTTAGTGATGTCGTTGTGAGTATTTTAGTGATGTCACTGTGAGTATTTTAGTGATGTCGCTGTGAGTATTTTAGTGATGTCGCTGTGAGTATTTTAGTGATGTCGCTGTGAGTATTTTAGTGATGTCGCTATGAGTATTTTAGTGATGTCGCTATGAGTATTTTAGTGATGTCGCTGTGAGTATTTTAGTGATGTCGCTGTGAGTATTTTAGTGATGTCGCTGTGAGTATTTTAGTGATGTCGCTGTGAGTATTTTAGTGATGTCGCTGTATTTTAGTGATGTCGCTGTGAGTATTTTAGTGATGTCGCTGTGAGTATTTTAGTGATGTCGCTGTGAGTATTTTAGTGATGTCGCTGTGAGTATTTTAGTGATGTCGCTGTGAGTATTTTAGTGATGTCGCTGTGAGTATTTTAGTGATGTCGCTGTGAGTATTTTAGTGATGTCGCTGTGAGTATTTTAGTGATGTCACTGTGAGTATTTTAGTGATGTCGCTGTGAGTATTTTAGTGATGTCACTGTGAGTATTTTAGTGATGTCGCTATGAGTATTTTAGTGATGTCGCTGTGAGTATTTTAGTGATGTCGCTGTGAGTATTTTAGTGATGTCACTGTGAGTATTTTAGTGATGTCGCTGTGAGTATTTTAGTGATGTCGCTGTGAGTATTTTAGTGATGTCGCTGTGAGTATTTTAGTGATGTCGCTGTGAGTATTTTAGTGATGTCGCTGTGAGTATTTTAGTGATGTCGCTGTGAGTATTTTAGTGATGTCGCTGTGAGTATTTTAGTGATGTCGCTGTGAGTATTTTAGTGATGTCGCTGTGAGTATTTTAGTGATGTCACTGTGAGTATTTTAGTGATGTCACTGTGAGTATTTTAGTGATGTCGCTGTATTTGTGATGTCGCTGTGAGTATTTTAGTGATGTCGTTGTGAGTATTTTAGTGATGTCGCTGTGAGTATTTTAGTGATGTCGCTGTGAGTATTTTAGTGATGTCGCTGTGAGTATTTTAGTGATGTCGTTGTGAGTATTTTAGTGATGTCGCTATGAGTATTTTAGTGATGTCACTGTGAGTATTTTAGTGATGTCGCTGTGAGTATTTTAGTGATGTCGCTGTGAGTATTTTAGTGATGTCGTTGTTAGTTCGTTGATCGCTGCGGCCACGCGAGACGCGACGCTGACGACAGTAACAGCGTGAGGCGCACTGTACGTGCAGGGTGCGCCCCACTGCGCATGCGCCGTAGGCCACGTGACGTACAGTGCTGTTGCAGCAGTCGGCAAGGCTCCCAACGAGGTGCGAGGGTCCCCCTCTCCCCGCGTCTCCCTCCTCTCTACCCAGGTCCCCTTTCTCCCGGTATCCCCTTTCTCCCGATCTTCCTCCCTCCCAGAGTCCCATCTTACCCAAGTCCTCTCTGTCTTCTGGTTCTCCCACTCCTTCCCCCCCTCTCCCCGTGTCCCCTCGGGTCCCCCCTCTCCCCCCGTCCCCTCTGCGTTGTCCCCCCGCTCCCCGTGTCCCCCCGTGTGCCCCCCTCTCCCCGTGTCCCCCCGCTCCCCGTGTGCCCCCTTCTACCTGGGTCTGTCATCTCCCCGTGTGCCCCATCTCCCTCCCTCCCTGTGTAATTTTCCTGAAGCTACCGGGTCCATCCCGATTCGTCCGGGATAATCGCGGTAGTTTAAGAAAGTCTGCTCCGTGTTCGCTGTGAAGCTTTTGCGAGATTCAGGATTTGTCTCCGTTTACAAACGCGTGGCCTCACCCACTCCACGTTCCCGGTGCCGCGCCGCGCACTTCACGCACATCCAGGGCCCGCCCGTGTGGGCGGGGCTAGTGCGTGAGTGGGCGGGGCTAGTGAGTGAGTGGAGGGGGCTAGTGCGTTAGTGGGCGGGGCTAGTGCGCGAGTGGGCGGGGCTAGTGCGTGGGTGGGCGGGGCTAGTGCGTGAGTGGGCGGGGCTGGTGCGTGAGTGGGCAGGATAGATGGGGCTAGTGCGTGGGTGGGCGGGGCTAGTGCGTGAGTGGGGGGGGCTAGTGAGTGGGTGGGCGGGGCTAGTGCGTGAGTGGGCGGGGCTAGTGCGTGAGTGGGCGGGGCTAGTGTGAGTGGGCGGGGCTAGTGCGTGAGTGGGCGGGGTTATATAAAACTGGGCGGGGGAAGGGTTACGGGGTCCCCGCGTGTCCCGGTCGAGCGTCCCAGAAGTGTGGTGGCGTCGCCCTCCCGCTCCCCGCAGATGGAGGCGGTTCCCGAACTCTCCAAGGAGGAGAAGCAGAGGCTACGCAAGGAGAGGAAGCAGCAGCAGAAGAAGAAAAAGAACAAGGAGGAAGTGCACGGGGACACAGGCGACAGTGGGGGAGGTTCAGGTTGGTGCGGTGTGAACGTTGCATGGGTGATCTGGTGATTGCTACTCACTCTGAGAAGGAGTTGGATGATCTGCTGCTGAACCTGGAGCTTGCCACCACGAAGTGGGTCCTTACCATCAGCCCCACCAAAACCAAGCACCTGCCTCGGTATTTTGTGTGAACAAACACTCACGCCCACAAATCCCCACGGGTATTGGGGCAGTTGTGGAGAGAGTGGAAAAGTTTCCGATACTGGGCAGTGTGCTTATGACCGACCAGCTTCGGTTTGGCAGCAAAGGTTTCATTACGAATCAGTCCATTGGTGTTATCTTTCATCAGCTGTGTAACGCTGTGTGGAAGCTACCTGGTCTGTCACAACACACGAAGCTTCAGGTATTAGCGTTGAAAGATCTCGAAACAATCCCATCGGTGAACTCCTCCGGCAGGCGAGGCTGCATTTGCCGCATGCCCAGCCACCGTATGCCCAAGCAGCTTCTGTTTGGCAGGATAGAGGGGACTAAACGGGCGCAGGACGAGCTTGAAAAGAGATGGGAATGTGGAGTTGAGTGGACATGTCGGTAACTGATACCAGTGGTGTCAGATCGGCCTCGTGAAGGATGCAACGCTCACAACAACGAGCGGAGCGTCGGGCTACTAAAACGCAGCGAGTAGGTACAGTGGGGAGCAAAGGTGGTGCACCTGCCAGTCATCTCAGTCAGTCAACCCATGACACCTGGGTCTGTCCCATGACCTGCCAGCGTACCTTCGACACTGAACTTGGCCTCAAAGCACATCTAGCCTGGTACAAGCATGGTGATGTCACCATCACTGAGTGGCGAATTGTGGCTGTTAGTGTAGTTGCTGTGTGGGTGTATCTCTGTGTGTAGGCGTGTGAGTGTATCTCTCTGGGTGTAGGTGAGTGGGTGTAGGTGTGTGGATCAGTAGTGCCTGGGTGGCATAGTGAGGATTCGTTTCCCTGCCACCCCGCGTTTCCCTCTCTCAGAACCGGCACCAGCGGCGCCACCCATCCCGGCCGCGGCTACAGCGAGTGGCGATGGGAGGGATTGTGGGGTCAGGGTGACTGCCCCCCCCACCCCCTCCCCTCCCTCCACCTCCACTTCGGCCCTTACGAACGAGAGGGGAGCTCCGGGAGAAGCGAGTGGGCCCGGCAAGAGCAAGGCGGAGTTACGCGCAGAGCGGCGCGCACGCCAGGAGGCCGAGCGGCTCGGCAAGACCTCGAAGCGCGGGGGGGATAGCGGTGCCCTCGCCCCTTGCGCCTCTGCCAAATCTCGGGGAGCCGGCCCAACCACCGACCCGAAACCCAAACCCCCTGGGCTGGACGGGGGCCCCGGTGAGAGCAGTGGGGTCGGCACCCCCTTAACCGCATGTGAATGTCTCACGTGCCCCCCCCTCCTCCCACCTCGTGGTGATGCGCAGCATGTGGGGTGAGGTTTGCGTCCGGCAATGTTGCGTTCACTTGTGTTGGGCTGTGATGTGTTAAGTTTTCTTAAATTGTTGCATAATATCAGGATATGTCAAGTAGGTATATGTGTATCCTGAAATTGTGCTGTGCTGTGTCATGTTACGTTGTGAATTGTTCAGTCACGTGTTGTATTAAAATGTGTTAAGTTGTGTTGTGTACCAGGTGGCTCAGCGGTAGAGCGAGTGGATTGCAACAAGGTTGTGAGTTCAAATCTGACAGGAATGTGGAATTTCCACCACTGCCTCTGCAGGACTGTAAAGAGATAAGCACTGCCTCAACGACCATTTAGCAAAAACTCATATTTATTTGTTTTGAGTTGTTACTTTGTGTTGATTTTAGTTTAATTACGACTAGTTGTGTTGCGATGCGATCTATTGAATTGTGTTGTGGCCCATTCTTATTGAGGTTGAGTTGAGTTGCCGGTGTGTGCGCAGTGGTGAAGCGTGTCTCGGAGCACATGCAGGCCGACGACCCGGCCGCTCAGAAGAAACTCGCCAAGAAACTCGAGCGGCAGCAGGTGCCACTCACCTCGCTCGCCACGCTCGCCACGCTCGCCACGCTCGCCTCGCTCGCCACGCTTACCATGCTCACAAACTCTCACTTTCCTCACCTTACTCGCCACACTAAGCTCACCTCGCTCACCCCACTTACCTTGCTCGCCCCACTCACCTCTCGCTCTGCTGACCATTCTCACTCAGCACGCTCATCACTCTCACCACTGTCACTCACGCAGGTGCCACAGCGAACGGACTCGACACGCAAGGTCACTCTCTTCTCCCACCTGCACCAGTACAGCCGGCAGATGTCCCTCACTCACTCCCTCAGGTACCTCACCCCGTGTCTCACTCGGGTACCTTACCCCATGTCCACTCACTTCCTCACGCTGTGTGTCATTCACACTTTGACCCTGTCTCTCACTCGGGTACCTCACTCAGGTTCTCACCCGTGTCCACTCATTCACCCAACCGTCACTTTGTGTCTTAATCACTCAGGTACCTCATCCCGTGTTCACTTACGACCTCGCCCTATATCTCAATCACACCCTGTGTCTCACTTACGCTGGCACTCTGTGTGTACCGTGTACTGTGTAAGCGATGTGTTTCCCCTCTGGCACCGCTATGTAATCTGTGTGTGTACTGTGTATCCTATGTATGTACTCTGGGTACTTTGTAACCTATTTGTGTGTACCCGAGCTGCACTGTGAAACCTGTGTGTGTACTCTGTACTGTGTAACCTATTTGTGTGTGTACTCTGGCTGCTCAGTGTAACGTGTGTGGGTGTGTGTATTGTTGAGAGTAGTAGCACAGTGGTTAGCGCTCTGCCCTACAAACTCGGCGACCCGATTTCGATTCCTGCTCACAGCCAACACAACTGACGATTATCTGAACCAGTCCTGGGCCTCCACTAGGTCGACTCAGCCACAAATGAGTTTGACATCACCACTGGGGAGACAAAGGTGGCCTGGCGTAGTTCTGGTCACCCACCTCGTCGTATTCTGTGCCACCCTACATAGGTGATCGCTAACAGCACTTGCCCCAACAGTCTATTAAGGCTATACAGGGGATCTTTGTATTTTAATTTATTCTGCACGCAGCCTGTCTTCGTGTGTGATCCACCCGTCCGTGCTGCGGCTGGGCCTGCAGTACTCCCAGGGCCTCATCACGGGCTCCAACGCGCGTGCCGTTGCGCTGCTGCACGTGTTCAAGCAGGTGCCGCCACACAGCAGCGCCCGACACGCGCACGCACGTACTCACGCGGGGCACGGCAGCCGTAGCCGGCAGGGGGGGCCCCATACCACTGAGGTCGCGGCACTGCTCAGGCCGCGGTACCGACACCATTTCTCCATCGCGTACTGGCATTGTAGAGCGATTGTGGTGATTGTGGATTGTCGAGTGAGCGATGGCGTTGCGATCCTCCTCCTCCGTGCTCTTGCTGTGCGCAGGTGATCCGTGACTACTCCACGCCCCTCAACGAAGACCTGTGCCGCGACCTGGTCAACAAACTTAAGCCCGACATCAGGTGACTCGCCACTCACCCTGTGAAGCCTAAACCCAGCCCGCAGCCAATCTTTGGACTGGAGATCGGCGCTGGGCTTGAGGAGGAGTTGAGAAGCTGAGCTGACCCATGTCTACTCCTCCCTGCAGCTTCCTGAATCAGTGCCGACCCTTGGCTGTGAGCATGGGCAATGCCATCAAGCATCTCAAGAGCTGCATCAGCAGCATCCCTGCCGGCACTCCCGAGAGACAGGTGTGTGTGCATCTAGAGACAGATGCCTGTGTGTCTTGACAGGTGTGTGTGTGTCTAGACAGTTGTGTGTGTGTGTGTGTCTAGACAGTTGTGTGTGTGTCTCTCGCTCAGGCCAAGGAGTTGCTGTGCGATTGGATCGACAGCTTCGTACAGAATAAGATCGAGCTGGCGGCCAAGGCCATCGCAGACTTCGCCATTCAGAAAATCAAGGACGGCGACACGATCCTGGTGTACGGATGGTACGAGCTTACCCAGTCACGTACACACGCACACACGTGTATGCACACTGCTCGCCTGCACCATGTGTACGCGTACAGACACGTCCTAGACACTTCGCACATACATTCGCCATGGTCAAGGGATAGGCCCGGTGCCTATGCGTTTTACTGACCGAGATGACTGACAAGATGACTGAATTTCACCACACACGCTCTCACCGCCACGCCCCAGCTCGTCGCTGGTGAACAGGGTGCTCGTAGAGGCACGAACGCGGGGCCGCACGTTCCGTGTCGTGCTGGTGGACAGCCGGCCCCGCATGGAAGCACGCGAGGCGATGCGGCGCCTGGTCCGCCACGGCGTGCCCTGCACCTACGTCCTCGTCACGGCACTCGCCTACGCCATGCAGGAGGTGAGGCCCGTGCCGTCGCACCGCGATTGGCCGCCCCCACTTCCCAGGACCCCCCCCCCCCACCCTGCGAGGCACACCCTGCGTGACGTGGTCAGTGCTACTGATGACGTCACCAAGCCTTGCCGGTCACCTCCCGTCCAGCGGCACACGTGCGAAGACGCACTATTTTTGTATTTGCCGATTGGTGGAGTGATAGAACCGATGGTCAACCGTGATGAATTATGGGAGAACTCTGAACAGATATCCTATTACTTGCAACTCAGATTGTTTACAGCTATAGGGCCATGGATACTATTGTCCTTGGCACTATTGTTATTTGTGACAATCCACAGTTTTCCCATCCTTCTTTGCAGAACTATTTTGCTTTTCGCATTTTTGCAGCCTAGTTGAGTGGCACATTCTACTTGCGATTACCTGCAATTTGTTTTCCCATGGAATAAAGCCACACATACTAGGATTCCCCACAGCACCACAGATACCAAGAATCCTCCTGTACCTAAGTGTATGGACAAACCGAGGTCTCGTTGGTGCTGTCGCTTCCAGGTGTCCAAGGTGTTTCTGGGTGCCCACGCTCTCCTGGCCAACGGCTACGTGATGTCGCGCCTAGGCAGCTCGCAGGTGACGCTGGTGGCCAGGGCCTACAACGTCCCCGTGCTCATCTGCTGCGAGACATACAAGTTCTGCGAGCGCGTGCAGACCGACTCCTTCGTGTCCAACGAGCTCGGTAATCGGCGCCCATCCCCGCTCACTAAACACTGGCCATGGCGTGGCCATCAAGATGTCTCATTGCTACCAATGCTTTCTTCCCTCTGCCAATCACGCAGCGACTGCACCACACAGACCTCTTAGACGAAACCCGTAATTCTGCCTCAAGTCTCCCACCATCTGTTCTTAGGTTTTCCACTTGGTCGCCGCACTCGTAGAGACCGCTCCGATGCTGGTCTTGGCATTATTACATTTGGTATTTGCCAACGATGTGAATAGCAAATGCTTGAAGTATCTCTTCAGGTAATTTCTATTTAGCGTTTTTATTGCTGGTGGATTTCCTTCTGCTGGGTGCATTATGTTAAAATGACGACCCTTTCCTTTTTATTCAACATTTGATGCAGCACATGTCAAAAGGCAGCCACATGACCCTTATCATATTTTTGGTTCTTTCGGTAAAGTCACATAGAAGGTAAATAATAAAGTAATATAAATATTAAATTTTTATTATTTAATATTTAAATATTCCCATTATTTTATTATTTCCCTTCTACGTGACTTTACCAAAAGAACCAAGAATATGAATCCCTGCAGTCACGAAAGCTTTAATTTAAAATCACCCTTATTGTCAAACCTAAAAACGTGATCATGGTCACTTCTGGTTTTGGTCAATAAGGTTAAATTGGGCATGTATTTTTGTGTCTGGTTAGACCTTAAATGGTTACCTGATGCGGTGTGAACATCAGCACTGGGCATGGTGCTGGTCATCCACCCCGTCGTGCCACACTGTCGGCCTTCAAAGGTGCTAATCGCTAACAGCACTTGCCCCAACAGTCTGTTTAAGGATATATGGGGGATCTTTGTCTGTGTGTCTGCACGGGAACTCTGCGTCCCCCAAGACGACCCGGACAACCTGGTGTGCTCACGCGGGGACGAGACTCCCCTGAGCGGCTGGCGCGACGTGCCCAGCCTCAAGCTGCTGAACCTGGTGTATGACGTGACGCCGCCCGACTTTGTGGCCATGGTCATCACGGACGTGGGCATGATCCCCTGCACGTCGGTGCCAGTCGTGCTGCGTGTCAAGAGCGACGACTGAGGGCAGCGGCGCAGTGGTCTACCCCGCTCCTGTCACCGTGCGATTTTTGCTGGGCCTGTGCATCTCTGCATAGGGAGCTCGCGTAGTGGCTTTGGTGAATGGGTGACAACCTTGCTCTGCTTGGTAAATGATTCCACCACAGCGCACGTGCACCCAATTACCTGCGATATTTGTGTGTGCGCATAATGAAGGGTGAGAATAAACGTGTGCTGAACTTTTAGGTGCTCGTGAACAGCACATGGAAGTTACACTTGTGTCTTTGTGTGCAACTGCGTTTTTGGTTGGGAATTATATTTGATTTGGTCAGAAACTGCAATTCCTTGTTTACATAAATAGGTTGCTCAGCAGGCACAATGTTTACCTATTTCACTTTCAAAGTGTTAATAGTAAAAAAATGGGCAAGTCCGTGCCACTAACACCTACAGGTGTCCACATACACAAAATGCACATGTTTGTATTCCAGGAGAATGGTTCTACATTCAGCGTGTGTGTTGTGCTGCGTGCATTCATTACTGGAGCCGTAGATGAGTGAGGCAAGAGGATGCTGGCCAAGTGAAATGTTTATTGCTTCAGTAATGTGCAGCAATGACTGTAAACGGTGGGCAAGGAGGCACGCAGATTCATCTGCAAGGCAGCAGAGCGAGTGGAGGCTTCAGCCTAGTGACCTTGTTCTGGAACAGAAACATTTGTGCAAATTAAACTCCGAGCCAGCAGCAGCAGAGTGGTCAAGGGCGGATCTCCCAGTGCGACCGTGGCTGCTTCGTTTCACAAATCCACACCATCGCACACCCCCACAATTGTGATCAAGCACCCAGTCGGTGATTGTCAAGAGGTCATGTGCGGTCAGCTCGGAGCATAACCTCTGGGGCACAAAGACACCAAATTTACCATCCTAGTTTACCAGTCGTAAACGCACCGAATTTACCGGCCGAGTTTACCAGCCGTGCAAACCGAAACGAATTTACCGGCCGAGTTAAACGTCCGTGCAAAGACACCAAGTACAGCTAATCAGCCAAGTGCAACTTCGTGGGTAGAGATGCCGAATAGAATCTGCAGCGGCAGAAAGCAAGAGGAGATTGAGGACAGAAAGAAAGGAGAGAGGTCAGGTGGGTGACAATGCTTTCTGGGGAGAGGCACCAGCAAGAAGAAATCTGTGTTAAGTGGCATAAAACGAGTAAAATTGTATCCAATTTCCCTTGTCATGGACTGCCTCATGAGGAGGGGTGGTGTATCACCAAGAGGGGATGCCACAGTCGTTTCACCTGGGCAGTCAGCCCAGCTCTTGGAGGGTGTGGCCGGGGTCATGAGCCCCAGGGCAACAGGATGACCCGAGCTGGGTTGGGAAGAGATCAGGAGGCAGGAGAGCGTCCACAGGGGACGGAAAGAAGAGCCCCGAGCCAGACCCTCGGCAAAACCCTGATGACCCTCGGAGACACCAACCGAAGCGGGCACCTCGGACCCCACGAGACCTCAAAGGAACACGACAAGGTCTTTACTTTCTGCGCGAGCGAAGGCCGCCTGGATGCTGGCGAACACCACGTCGGGAGACTGTGCCGCGTCCACCGCGGTGTGCAGCCCACGCCGCTGATAGTAGCCGACGAGAGGGCTTGTTTGCGTGTGATACGACGCCAACCGCGACGCCAGCGCCTGCTCGTTGTCATCCGAGCGCCGGATGAGAGGCTCTCCCGTCACCTGCATCGCCACGGGGAAGAAACACGAGGCAGACGCTCAGGACACCGCAGTGGAGCGATGGACCAAACCACTCCACAGTAGCGCGAGCAGAAGAAGCAGGCCCAGAAGGGCATGGGGAGGGTGGCACTCACGTCATCACGCATGGGCACAATTGGGGGATTGAACTCCTCGTGGTAGGAGCGCCCACTCTCTTTGTGAATCAGCCTGGAACACACGACGGGCAGACAAGACAGACATTACTGGGGTCTGGCACAGCATTGAGCTGTTGTGTGTTTAATGGGAGAGTGCTCTTACAGTGTTAATGATTATGGCTGTAGCTATATTTGCGACTGTGGGATAGTGGTGATGTGGTAGCATACTGCGCTACAAATCCAGTGACCCAAGCTTAAATCCCAGCCATGGTTAACACCAGCCGCTAGTGATATCCGAGTCGCTCCTCCAAAGCATCCCTCCCCAGGTTGACGCAGCCTTAAATGAGCACTCTGCGTGGTGTGTCATCATCAGGACTAAGAATAAAAATATGGCCGGGTGTGTTGCCCACCACACCGCCTCCCCGTGCACTGTACCGGCCGTCACAAGTGCACAGCCGGTACGCTCGCAGCACTTCCCCCAACAGCCTGTGCAGGCTACGTGGGGTAAATTTATGTTTGTCGTCATAACTGTCGCTATGAATGTGGTTATAACTGGCTGTAACTATAGCGATGAACGTGGCTATGATTGTGATTTTGTGGTTGTGGATGACTCCCATACCGGCCACAGATGCGACGGATGAGCAGGGAGTCGTCCACTTGGAACTCGACGACGGAGTTGAGTTTCTCTTTCCTCTGATCTAACAAATCATCGAGCTGTGTGATACAAGCCACTTTATTATAATACTCACCCCCTCATCACATAATACAACCATTCACCACACACTCCCTCGTCACACACCCCTTGACCACACCACACAACCCGTCATTCATCACTCGCCCACTCATACCACTTACCCACTCGCCTACCTCATCCGGTCACCACACCACCTTACCCCCTCAACACACTGCTTGCCACCTCACCACGCAACTCGCCCCACTCACACAGGAGACCCCCGCTCACCATCTCGGCCTGGCGCACAGTGCGTGGGAAACCATCCAGCAAGAATCCCTTACTGCAGGCTGGGCTGTCCAAGTTCTGCTCAATCAATTCCACCACCATCTCATCGCTCACCTGCACAAAGACAAACACAGATGCACAGACACATGGACACATGGGCACGTACACAAACGTGCACACACGCGTACAACCTCATAAGTATCTGGTCATTGTGTAAACATCGGCATTAGGTAGATAAAGATGGCCACGCACCATGCCAGCCTTCATAGGTGCTTGCTAACAGCAATAGCGCCACCATCCTGGAAAGCTACTACGAGGGGTCTGTGTGTGGGAATGAGCGCCCACCAACTTTCCGGCGTCCATCGTCTCCTTGAGGCGTCGCCCCAGCATGGAGCCGCTGGACACCATGGCACGCAGCATGTCCCCCGTGGACAGGTGGCAAACGCAGTACTCCTCCGCCAGACGTGGGGCCTGGAGTGCACACACGCACACACCATATGCGACACATTTATCACAAACACGTCATACACGACATCTACTACACATCCGCAAACATAAATCATACACTATACATACATAGACATACATGATACACAGATCATCCATATAGCCTGAACAGACTGTTGGGGCAAGTGCTAGCACCTATGAAGGCCGGGACGGCACACGAGGGGGTGGGTGGCCAACACCACGCCCAGCCCCCTGTGTACCCCGAGTGGTGATGTTTACACATCCCACCAGGTACTCATTTGAGGCCGAGTCGACCCAGGGGAGACCCAGGACCAGTTTAGATTGTTAAAGGTGTTGGTGGCTGAGCGGGAATTGAACTTGGATTGCCGGGTTCGTAGCGCAGCACGCTAACTGCTCCCCACCATGATACAGTATACACACACACAGCAGATGTCATACACTACACATGGGGCGGTGACAGTGGTCGCGGGTTAACCATTTGTGGGTCAAAATCAGCAGGCCGCCGTGGTGAACGCTGTAACCGTAAGATTTAGTCATCCAGTGCGCCAACCTGGACTGGCCTTTAACCTCACGTGAATGTCCGTATATGGTGGAAGTTGGATATTTTGGGTTAAGGTTTCACAATGAGACTGTCACCCTGTAAATAATCCCACTGATGCTCTTCAACAGACTGTTGTTGGGGAAAGTTGTTTGGGTCAGCACATAAAAGTTCAACACACACCCTTGATTCACACAAACCTTCACACCCATTATGTACAGAGACAAAGATCCCCCGTATAACCTTAACAGGCTGTTGGGGCAATTATGTACACACCTTTACACACGCATTATGTACAAATTCACGCATTGTACAAACTTTCATACACATCCAGAGATGCAAACTCTCCCACAAAACATTATCACACAGCAACAGACGTGCAAATACACAGATAAGGCAGCATCATAAACACCGCAACCACCACCACCACCATTCGCCTCGGAGAGCCAGCCACGTCCACACAGCGATTGTGCCAGGCGAGGATTGTGCAACGCAAAAAACACAAACATCACCGCCATTCACCACTAAGTGGTGGCGACGTCTTCACGGCGCTTGTGCCACGCTGTGTGCACTTTGAGGCCACGTGAAGTGTAGAAGGCTCGCTGGCAGGTCACAGAACAGACCCAGGTGCCATGGGTTGACTAAGAGACAGGCTTTCACACACGCACCTTCACAAGCACACACACACAATTGTGCACGGAAAGACGCCAGGCGCACACCTTCACACACAAGACAAAGTTCCCCTTTATAGCCTCAAAATACGTTTGAGGCAAGTGCTGTAGGCGAGCACCTATGAAGGCCGAAAGGGTACACGAGGTGGGTGGCCAGATCAACGCCCGACCGTCTTTGTCTCCTTAGTGGAGATGTTTACACACAGCACTAGGTAACTGACTGAGGCCGGGTTGGCCGTGAGCTGCGCTGCCGCTCCCCGGCCCCGCCAGGGTGGGTGGAGCCGTCGTCCCGCGGCCCTTTTCCGCCGTCAGGAATCCGGCCACACAGCGTCCCCGCTGCAGGGAGGGGGCACCCGGGGCGGGGGGGGGTCCTGCTGCCCCAACCACCGCCCCTCACCGGTGACGTCTGCATCGCCCGAGATGGGACACGAATTCCAGGGCCTCCCCACCCCTCATGCCATGTCCTCGTAACACACCTCACCACGCATCCCTCTCACCCTCCCCGTAAACCCCCCCTCACCCCCACCCCACCTCACCTCCACCTCACCCCCACCTCACCTCCACCTCACCCCCACCTCGCCCCCACCCCACCTCACCTCCACCCCCACCTCACCTCCACCTCACCCCCACATCACCCCCCACCTCGCCCCCACCTCACCTCCCCTCGCTCCGTCTCTTCCCCCCCAACCACGGTACAGTTCTCACCCGCGACCTCCATCACCTCTCACGACCCTTTCTCTCCCCTCCCTTGTCGCCTCACCCCTCTTCCCGTCACCTCTCACCGTGCCCGCCTCAAACCGATACCTCCCCTCGAGCCCGAAGTCTCTTTAGCTCTCCTGAATTCAATTAAATCTCTCCGTCCTCTGATCCAATCATCACTTCATCTTTCCCCACAAACCTCTACCCTCAACCCATCTCTTCACCAAACATCTCTCATCACCTCCCCTCACCGCGACCCTTCCCCTACATTCACTCGTCAACTCACCTTCCTCTCCTCTTCCATCGGGCTCCCTCCCCCACCCTTGACCTCACCTCCCCCACCCCTGACGGTCCTCACCTCCCTCACCCCTCACCTCCCTCACCTCCCTCACCCCTGACGGTCCTCACCTCCCTCACCCCTCACCTCCCTCACCCCTCACCTCCCTCACCCCCCTCACCTCCCTCACCTCCCTCACCTCCCTCACCCCCCTCACCCACTCACCCCTGACGGTCTTCACCTCCCTCACCCCTCACCTCCCTCACCCATGACGGTCCTCACCTCCCTCACCCCTCACCTCCCTCACCCCTGGCGGTCCTCACCTCCCTCACCCCTCACCTCCCTCACCTCCCTCACCCCTGACGGTCCTCACCTCCCTCACCCCTCACCTCCCTCACCCCTGGCGGTCCTCACCTCCCTCACCCCTCACCTCCCTCACCCCTGGCGGTCCTCACCTCCCTCACCCCTCACCTCCCTCACCCCTCACCTCCCTCACCTCCCTCACCTCCCTCACCCCTCACCTCCCTCACCCCTCACCTCCCTCACCTCCCTCACCCCTGGCGGTCCTCACCTCCCTCACCCCCCACCTCCCTCACCCCTCACCTCCCTCACCTCCCTCACCTCCCTCACCCCTCACCTCCCTCACCCCTCACCTCCCTCACCTCCCTCACCCCTGGCGGTCCTCACCTCCCTCACCCCTCACCTCCCTCACCCCTCACCTCCCTCACCTCCCTCACCCCTGGCGGTCCTCACCTCCCTCACCCCTCACCTCCCTCCCCCCTGACGGTCCTCACCTGGGTCCCCTTCCCGGCCCCCGGGGGTCCGAGCAGCACCGCGCGGATCCCGCGGCGCATCTCGGCCGCGAGCCCCGCGCTGCGCCCCGCGTCGCGCTCCGCGTGAACCTGCGGCGCCATGAGGAGGTTGAGGGGGACGATGAAGAGGAGGGTGAGGAGTAGGAGGGTGAGGAGGACGATGAAGAGGAGGGCGGTGAGGAGGAGGAGGAGGCGGCGACGCGTGCGAGGAGAGGACGCGACCCGGGACCGGAAATTCCACGACTCGCGATGCACGGAACCGGAAAAACGTCATTGCGACTGTGACGTCAGTGCATGACGTCATGTTTTCTGTTGATGACGTCATCCGGCTGCGATTCGGTGACGTCATTTAACCACGTGCATCTTTGGGGGACGAGGCGGTCTCCGCGTGATCGAGACCGCGATCAGAAGTCCTGCCTCTGTGGCAGGTCGGGGGTCTCTGTGATGGGGCCCCCCTGTGCCCATGGCCCGTGGTGGTGGGGGGCTATGTGGTGGTGGTGGGCTGCGTGGTGGTGGTGGGCTGTGTGGTGGTGGGCTGTGTGGTGGTGGTGGAGTGCTGTGTGGTGGTGGTGGAGTGTGGTGGTGGTGGTGGAGTGTGGTGGTGGTGGGCTGTGTGGTGGTGGTGGGCTGTGTGGTGGTGGGCTGTGTGGTGGTGGAGTGCTGTGTGGTGGTGGTGGTGTGTGGTGGGCTGTGTGGTGGTGGTGGGCTGCGTGGAGGTGGGCTGTGTGGTGGTGGGCTGTGTGGTGGTGGTGGTGGAGTGCTGTGTGGTGGTGGTGGAGTGTGGTGGTGGTGGGCTGTGTGGTGGTGGTGGGCTGTGTGGTGGTGGGCTGCGTGGTGGTGGGCTGTGTGGTGGTGGGCTGAGTGGTGGTGGTGGGCTGAGTGGTGGTGGTGGGCTGTGTGGTGGTGGTGGTGGGCTGTGTGGTGGTGGGCTGAGTGGTGGTGGTGGGCTGCGTGGTGGTGGTGGGCTGCGTGGTGGTGGTGGGCTGTGTGGTGGTGGTGGGCTGTGTGGTGGTGGTGGTGGGCTGTGTGGTGGTGGTGGTGGGCTGTGTGGTGGTGGTGGTGGGCTGTGTGGTGGTGGGCTGTGTGGTGGTGGTGGTGGGCTGTGTGGTGGTGGTGGTGGGCTGTGTGGTGGTGGTGGGCTGTGTGGTGGTGGGCTGTGTGGTGGTGGTGGTGGGCTGCGTGGTGGTGGTGGGCTGTGTGGTGGTGGCAGCAGCAGCAGCAGCGACCCCGCTGGAGGGAGATGACGCGGCGCTGGGAGCCGCTTAGGTCGTCGTGGCCACCGACGCGGCGCCGCGGCTTTATTCCGTAATCCGCCCCGGATTGGGTCGCGATGGCCCCTCCGAGGCTCCCAGCTACACGCGAGGATTACAGACCGAGGTCGCCCATGACCCCCGCTGCGAGCCTCGTAGAACGGGACAGGGACGGGGGGAGGCGTCTACACCGCCGCCGCCACTCGGCTGATGCACAGCGGAGATTGCGAAACGCCGGTGGATGTCGAGCATCAGCTGCTGATTAGTGCGGTACGATTGGGATTAGTGTCGCTTCATAGTGCAACCGCATTGAAATACAATCTGCTGCATCTGTGGACATACATTTTGAGAGCGGGGCAGTCGAGCAGAGTAAAAAGAAATTAAATCCTTGAGCTTTGACTACGGGGGTGGCTGGGGGGAAGAAGTTTCAGACAATGGAGGCAGCAGAAGAGAATGAGCGAACTACCCCCCCCCCCCTAAATATCCACTAACAGCTGATGTTCACATCACATAGTTGATGGTAACATTGAGGTTCACACATCTGATGATTCTACAGCTGGTGTTAACATACAGTCGATGTCCACGTGTTCGCCAAGTCACTGTCCCCAGCCCCACCGTCCGCCGCTCAGCGCCGTTATTTTTAGTCGCATTGCCCCGCGCCCTTCACGGAGCAAACGTTTACGCAATTCGCTGAGCGCCCCTTGGGGGGGGGGGGCAGCTGAAGCCCTCCCATCTTCCCCACTCTCACCTGGGTCAAGCTCTCGCACTCGTCCACCCCCACTCCCCCCAGGTATAGGGCAGCGGTAGGAACAGATCGGACAAGACACCAAAGGAAAGGACAGACGGGATGAGACGAGGACCAGACAGTACAATAGTCCAGGGTGCGTTTAATGGCCACGCTGCGTTTATTGCGCCAGCGTGGGACGGAATGCTATAGAAGAAATGTTTACAAATGCTTCACTGTAAACTGATCATGCACAACACCTACCCAGCCCCCCACAACCCACACAGGTGCCCCCCACCTCCGTACTGTGTGCGGACGATACCCCTCGTGCTCTGGAACCTCCCTCGTTGAGTTATTTACTCATTCCAGGTCACAAAACCTCCAAACCACCCTAACCCAAATTCAATCCCCACAGACAAGACTTCCCTTCCACACATGGATATTGAGTGCTGTCCACTCCAGTGCAGAATCCAACAACGACGCAGGGATTTGTCCCCAAGCAGCCCGAAACACATTCTCACAGCAAACCCCATTGCGCCAAGAGAACCAGGCTTGGGGATGCCGACTTGGAGAAGAATACTGGATGAGGTTGTGGGAGTGTGGAGGGCCTTACATTACGGACATCACTACAAAAATTGTTAAAATACAAAACCACCTCCACAGCCTCGTTCTTCTTACACAGGATGGGGCCGTTCCCCATATGCATCATGGCAGTCCCACTCTTTGGCCTGGAGGCCACGAAGGTCGGCGTGGCTTCACGTGGTTCCATGCCACTCACCGTGCCCAGCACGGAGCGCCATGCCCTCTGGCACACGTGGGCTCACTAACAACTCCAAATTCACAAACAACTCCAAGTTCAATATGAAAGACCAGATTCACCGTTGACTCAAAGGTCACAAGTGCCTCAGGGCTCACCAATGATAACCAGGTTCAACAATGACACTGGGTTCACCAACGACTCCACGTTCAACACTTAACACCAGGCTCACAAAGAACCCCTGGTTCAACAGTGACCCCAGGCCAGAACGTCCCCCCACGGCACCATCATATGGTCAAGATGCGTCCCAAAGTGTTCCCTTTGCTCACATAGCCCCACACGGACACACGACCGCGACGTCACGGCAACACAAAAGCAGCGAACGGAGCTGCAGGTGAGGCCGGTGTTTGGGATGGTGGTGGGGCCTGAGCTCGGGCAGCCATTGTTCTCCCCAGCCAGCACCACCTGGCAATGAGCACCAGCACTCACTCCGACTCATCTGAACCCCGACAGTGCAAGGTGGGGCTAGTTCAGATGACAGCTGGGACGATTAGTTGATCAAGTGAATTGATTAAACGTCGTCTGTGCTGAAGTGACACACGTGGAAACTGAGATAAACATTATTCCAACTATGTTGGTATTGGTCGAGTAATGGGACTGGTAATTAGGAGAGAAATTGATTGATTACTTAAATAATCGGTTATCCCAGCTCAAGTTCTGAGCTAGCCGTTTAAGACAGCAATGCTTTCTGGGCCCTTTATCAAGCGAATCAAAAAAGGCAGCAGCAGCAGCCACTCTCATAACCTCCACTGGAAGAGTAATTATAAATAATCTCTTGAAATTGAACACATTAGGAATGTGAGCAGCATCCGCCAAGACCCCACAGGGCTAGAGGCGTCATTTGGATTTCCCCGGATATCCCCCGTGCTGGAAGTTTCAGCATCGCCCGTGCCACCTGCAGCTCCTCACGCTGCTCCCTCAACACGAAACGGATACACGCGCAGGCAAATTACACTCACACACCTAAGACAACGCTATCGACTGAACCTCAGGACTGCCGAGGACAAGTAGCGGTGGCTGAGCAAGCACTTCCTGCTCCACCGGATGCTACCGTGGTCCCGCCGGGGCTGTAAGAAGCAACCAAAGTGGTGGTGCCACCCAAGAATGGTGCCTTTAACCCCCACCCCCCCTTCCCGCCACCGCCCAGATATTCAGGGAGTGTCCCGCTGTGGTGCGTGGACACCAAGTGTCGCGTGGTGCATGCATAACACGGAATGTCATTTGGTACCCAGAGTATGCTGTGGTGTGTACAATACATGCGGTGTGGGTGTAGTGTGTCTGGTACATGCGGAGTGATGTATTCAGGAAATGTCGTGTAGCGCATGCATATTGCGGAATATATCATTTGGTATACACAGTGTGGTGTGTGGTCCACAATGTGTGTGGTACCTGTGAGTTGTGCGCCGACTGTGGTAATGTGAGGTTTGGTGCATGACATACATCAGACATTGCGCGGTGAGTGTGGTACATGTGATGTGGTACTTGAGGTGTGATGTTGTATGTGTTGAGATACATATAATGTGGAATGTTTTACGTCACACGATACGTGTGGCGATGTGTGGTGCGATACACAGTGGAATGTGTGATATGGTACACAGGGTGTGAAGTGTTTGGTGTGGTACACGTGGGATGGTATGCAAGGTGTGCTGCGCTATGTGTGGTGTGGTAGCTGCAGCATTGTACACAAAGTAGGGTACGATGCGCGTGGTGTAGCATGATGATACATGCGGTGCGATTGGTACACTCATTGTGGTACGTGAAGTGTGATATGGTAAGCGAGGTATTGTGAGGTACACGGGACGTCACGTGCTCCGTGCTTTGGTGCCGCTGGATGAGCGCTCGCCTCCTCAGAACTGTGTGGCGCCGGACGGGTCGCACTGCAGCAGCCGAACAATGGAAGGGTCATTCTTGGCTCCAGCAATGAACTCCTCTAGGGAGAGTTTGCCTGTTGCACACAGACACCCAGTTACAAACCAATAGACACACCAACACACAAACAGCAATACACACACCAATACACAAACAGCAATACACGAATATAAACATTAACGCACCTATACACACACACCAACCCACACATAAAAAAAGAGCGACAGGCACGTACACACACACACACCAATAATCACAGACCATCACAAGAGTGCACTCATACTCTGACACAGCGGTTTTGGAAGGGGCTGCCCACTCAACTAAGCAGCTGAGCCTAATCCCTCATACCGCATTGAGGCTGAGTGCAAGGGCTGGGGGGTGGAGCATGTGTGATGTCACTGCACCATACCGTCGTGGTTCTTGTCCATCTGCCTGAAGATCTTGTCAGTGCGTTTCTCAGGTGTCGACTCATCCTCCGGCATCTTCATCACGGAGGAGACCATCTTGTAGATGGCCTAGAGATGGATGTAGTGTGCAAGAGAATCCCACAAACACTGACTTAGACGACATCACCACCTGCACCCACCACCCCCTCACCTACATTACCTCCATCTCCATTACATCCATTCCCACCTTCTTCACTTCCTCAGTTACAACCCCCCCCCCCCCCTTTACCTCTTCTGCCTCACCACCCAGATCACTCCCTCTCCATAACCTTCGTATTCACATCCATCACCGCCTCACCTATACCACTTAACGTACACCCTCCTCACCACCTCCACCATCTTTCTCACTGCCGCCGCCCACTCACCTGTACGATCTCCAGCATCTCCTCCCGACTGATGTAGCCGTTGCCGTCCAGGTCGTACATGCTGAAGGCCCATTTGAGCTTCTGCTCGAGCTTGCCGCGCGACGTCACGCTCAGCGCCACGATGAACTCGCGGAAGTCGATGGTGCCGTCGCCGTTGGCGTCGAAGGTGCGGAACACGTGTTCGGCGAACTTGGATGCGTCGCCGTACGGGAAGAAGTTCCCATAGATCTTCTTGAACTCGTCCACCGTGAGGCTGCCCCCTGGACAGTCCTTGAGGAAGCCCTTGTACCACTCCTGCAGCTCCTGCTCCGAGAACTCGGTGCTCTCCCGCAGGTCCTGCAGCGCCTCGGGCCGCAGCTTGCTGTTCTGCTTGCCCATGCTGGCCCCAGCCCTGCACCTCCTGCTAGGAGAGAGGGGGACACCAAGGGGATATCAGAGCACATAGGGAGTGGACAACCACGGTCGAGACCACGGGGACACCATGGCATATCAAAGGGATAGCAAGAGGATGACCATGGGAATGATCATGCGGGGATGTCAAAGGAAAAAACGGATAGCAAGTCGATAACCATTGAGAAGACCGTGTGGGCACCACGGGGATAGTAATGACAAGGGGACTCCCACAGAGAAAGAAAAGGTTTGATAACACGGGGACACCATGGAGACAAAAGGGGACAGACAGGATATCAAGGGAATATCACGGGGACACCATGGGGACAAAAGGGGACAGACAGGATATCAAGGGGGCACCATGGAGACAAAAGGGGACAGACAATATATCAAGGGGATATCAAGGGGACACCATGGGGACAAAAGGGGACAGACAGGATATCAAGGGGATATCACGGGGACACCACGGGGACACAGAAGTACTATGGGACCACAAAGTGTAATAAAGGAGCCATGATTCACCAGTCTGGGTTCCCGCACTCACCGGGTCCACTCACTCACTGGGGTATGCTGACTCAGTAGGTCCACTCACTCACTGGGGTATGCTGACTCAGTGGGTCCACTCACTCACTGGGGTATGCTGACTCACCGGGTCCACTCACTCACTGGGGTATGCTGACTCAGTGGGTCCACTCACTCACTGGGGTATGCTGACTCAGTAGGTCCACTCACTCACTGGGGTATGCTGACTCAGTGGGTCCACTCACTCACTGGGGTATGCTGACTCAGTGGGTCCACTCACTCACTGGGGTATGCTGACTCAGTGGGTCCACTCACTCACTGGGGTATGCTGACTCACCGGGTCCACTCACTCACTGGGGTATGCTGACTCAGTGGGTCCACTCACTCACTGGGGTATGCTAATTCAGTGGGTCCACTCACTCACTGGGGTATGCTGATACAGTGGGTCCACTCACTCACTGGGGTATGCTGACTCAGTGGGTCCACTCACTCACTGGGGTATGCTGACTCACCAGGTCCACTCACTCACTGGGGTATGCTGACTCAGTAGGTCCCCTCACTCACTGGGGTATGCTGACTCAGTAGGTCCACTCACTCACTGGGGTATGCTGACTCAGTAGGTCCCCTCACTCACTGGGGTATGCTGACTCAGTAGGTCCACTCACTCACTGGGGTATGCTGACTCAGTAGGTCCACTCACTCACTGGGGTATGCTGACTCAGTAGGTCCACTCACTCACTGGGGTATGCTGACTCAGTGGGTCCACTCACTCACTGGGGTATGCTGACTCAGTAGGTCCACTCACTCACTGGGGTATCCTGACTCAGTGGGTCCACTCACTCACTCACTGGGGTATGCTGACTCAGTGGGTCCACTCACTCACTGGGGTATGCTGACTCAGTGGGTCCACTCACTCACTGGGGTATGCTGACTCAGTAGGTCCCCTCACTCACTGGGGTATGCTGACTCAGTAGGTCCACTCACTCACTGGGGTATGCTGACTCACAAGGTCCACTCACTCACTGGGGTATGCTGACTCAGTGGGTCCACTAACTCACTGGGGTATGCTGACTCACCAGGTCCACTCACTCACTGGGGTATGCTGACTCAGTAGGTCCCCTCACTCACTGGGGTATGCTGACTCAGTAGGTCCACTCACTCACTGGGGTATGCTGACTCAGTAGGTCCACTCACTCACTGGGGTATGCTGACTCAGTAGGTCCACTCACTCACTGGGGTATGCTGACTCAGTAGGTCCACTCACTCACTGGGGTATGCTCACTCAGTAGGTCCACTCACTCACTGGGGTATGCTGACTCAGTAGGTCCACTCACTCACTGGGGTATGCTGACTCAGTGGGTCCACTCACTCACTGGGGTATGCTGACTCAGTAGGTCCCCTCACTCACTGGGGTATGCTGACTCAGTAGGTCCACTCACTCACTGGGGTATGCTGACTCAGTAGGTCCACTCACTCACTGGGGTATGCTCACTCAGTAGGTCCACTCACTCACTGGGGTATGCTGACTCAGTAGGTCCACTCACTCACTGGGGTATGCTGACTCAGTGGGTCCACTCACTCACTGGGGTATGCTGACTCAGTAGGTCCACTCACTCACTGGGGTATGCTGACTCAGTGGGTCCACTCACTCAAGGGGGTCCCTCAATCACTGTGATATTGGTAACCTCACTCACTCAGCCGGGTCCCCTCACTCAGCCCGGGCCCTCACTCACCGGGGTCCCCTCACCGGGTCCCCTCACTCACCTTGGTCCCCTCACCGGGTCCCCTCACTCACCTTGGTCCCCTCAGCGGGGTGTGGGTCCCCTCATCGAGTCCCCTCACTCACCGGGTCCCTTTACTCAGCCGGGCCCTCACTCACCGGGTCCCCTCACTCAGCGGGGTCCCCTCACTCACCGGGGTTCGGCTCCCCTCGCCTCCCCCGCCTTCCCGTGTCTCTAGGCCCCGCGCCGCCTCCGCGACCCCCCGAGTCTGCGAAGCCGCGTTCTGCCGTGCGCTCGAGGGGGTGCTGAGGGGGTGCTGAGGGGGCTGAGGGGGTCGAGGGGAGAGGGGGACGAAAGGGGTCCGTGGGGATCGCAGGGGTCGGGCTCCGCGCTCTGGGATCAGCGGCGGCGATTCCATGGGGCGGGGCCAGCGGGCGGGGCGGGGCCAGAGGGGCGGGGCGGGGCCAGAGGGGCGGGGCCAGAGGGGCGGGGCGGGGCCGAGCGCGTGACGTCACGGGGATGGGACTGTCCGAGATCAGTAATCAGAATCTTCAGACTGGATGGATAATAATCATAATCACCACACGTGATGCATCATAATCCTCACGGAATAGTTAGACTAACCGAGTCGGTCAATGATATCAATTGTAATTCGATCAAACGACGAATGGATGCACGATCTGGTGAATGAGTGGGTTAATTACTCCGTGAATGAATAAGCTGGTAGAGATAGAAAATGTTTCATTTAGTGAATGAACGAGTTTATGAATGCGCAAGTGGAAGAATGAATATGCTGGTGAATGAATGAGTTCTGGAACAAAGTTGTAATGTTACACGTGCTTGTGAATTTTAAATGGAGAGAACGCCTACCTCAGGGTCACACCGTGCTCTCCACATACTCGCACACAGGATGAAACCTCAAACCGTTTCTGCAAAATACGTTTATTGGAACACATCCCATCCCGATGGCAGTATCCTGTCCAGACACATCCCAGCTCGGGACAGTCCCAAGAAGTGTGCCCAGCACGTGTGGTGCACTGGGCAGCACCGAGGGCAGCCCCCAGAGTCGCTGCTCCTGCAAGGTGCCACCGGCCCAGTGCCACGGAGGGGCTTGCAGAGCACACGAGCGGATGCGCTATCATGGCGAAACGGGCACATTCTCACCAAAGATCATCTATTCGGGTTTAGTTTGTTGCTCTTCAGCCGCACCTCCGATTCGTGCAATTGGCTACATATGCATGTTGAACTTCTTTCGCACTATACGTTGCCAACTGTGCTAATTGGAGGTGTGCGAGGGAAACTAAACACAAAAAGCAGTTATTTCGCATGGATGGTGCAAAAGAAGTTCATCGTACATACCACACGTGTCATTTTACGTCGACTGCCACTGCACGCGAAAGTCTGGCTCCACACATAGCGCAGCTCCACAAAGACAACAGTTCCACGTGGAGGATTGCTCCATTAAGACCTGAGGTCAAATAATTATAATAACCAATTGCTATCACTGTAAATAATTGTAATGTTTCGATTTAAAGCTTTCGTGACTGCAGGGATTCATCTTCTTGGTTCTTTCGGTAAAGTCACGTAGAAGGGAAGTAATAAAATAATAAAAATAAAACATAATAAAACAATTCTCACGACGTTTCGGCCACAACGCAAGCAGCCATCCTCAGGCGAAGAATGAAACACCCCAAGCTTGGAGCGTATATTTAAGCTGGGTTAGAGGGGGGGAGGTGGGAAGAAGAGCGCCTAAACAAAATAATTTGCATATCAAGAGGAATTCAGCATATGGAAAATGCGTAGGAGGTGGGCGGGGGGGGTTCCAAATCAATACTATGCCCGTGCATTATGCAGGATTAGCAGCATCAAAGGGGGGGGGGGAAGGGGGGGAGCATTAACAAAGGAAAGGAATGTTAATAGTATGTAGCTGTAGTTACTAAACAACCACGTAAAAAACTACAGTATAAACTGCATGACAAACTAAAGTATAAACTACATAGCATCATCAGTAAACTTACTATACTCTACAATAAGCTGAGTTACTAACAGTAAGTAATACATGAAAAATTCTACGTTGTAAAAAATTATATAATAAGCTTCCATCTAAACTTTATTCTCTTACATCACACGCGTCTATACCGTACTATATACTTCCATAGGCAAAACCAACATTAAATTACATACTGTATTGCTATAAACCACCCTATACCTTATACATTTTTAATATAACACTATGTATTATTCTACCCACCCTAATGTGTATCAAAATGGTTTATTACGTCCTTCCAGTGATTGCTAAGCCAGAATCCATCTTCTCGGTTAAAATTGTCTCTGTGTTTGTAAATGTGGATCGCCTCATGTACGAATCTCTCATGATAGCCAGATGGCTTGCAGAGAACCTCTGTCTTGGAGAAGTCAATGTCATGTGAGCCCACTGAGTTGTAACAGTGATCTGCCACGGCTGAGGTGTTTGTCCTACAGTGTTTCAGGTCAGCTTTATGTTCACGGATGCGGTCCGAGACATGTCGTTTGGTTTCCCCAATGTAACTGCTACCACAGAGGCAACTTAGTTTGTAGACACCAGGGTACTGTATGTCTGGAACCACATCTTTTACAGACGGTACCAGATCACGGATTTTATGTACTGTGTTGAATCGGACCTGGATCTTGTGTTTAATCAGGATTTTGGAGATCTTTTTTGTGACCCCAGCAATGTAGGGTAAGGTGATGGTCTTGAAAGGCTCCTCAACAGGATCTTCACTCCAACCACCAAGAAAGATCCTGTTGAGGAGCCTTTCAAGACCATCACCTTACCCTACATTGCTGGGGTCACAAAAAAGATCTCCAAAATCCTGATTAAACACAAGATCCAGGTCCGATTCAACACAGTACATAAAATCCGTGATCTGGTACCGTCTGTAAAAGATGTGGTTCCAGACATACAGTACCCTGGTGTCTACAAACTAAGTTGCCTCTGTGGTAGCAGTTACATTGGGGAAACCAAACGACATGTCTCGGACCGCATCCGTGAACATAAAGCTGACCTGAAACACTGTAGGACAAACACCTCAGCCGTGGCAGATCACTGTTACAACTCAGTGGGCTCACATGACATTGACTTCTCCAAGACAGAGGTTCTCTGCAAGCCATCTGGCTATCATGAGAGATTCGTACATGAGGCGATCCACATTTACAAACACAGAGACAATTTTAACCGAGAAGATGGATTCTGGCTTAGCAATCACTGGAAGGACGTAATAAACCATTTTGATACACATTAGGGTGGGTAGAATAATACATAGTGTTATATTAAAAATGTATAAGGTATAGGGTGGTTTATAGCAATACAGTATGTAATTTAATGTTGGTTTTGCCTATGGAAGTATATAGTACGGTATAGACGCGTGTGATGTAAGAGAATAAAGTTTAGATGGAAGCTTATTATATAATTTTTTACAACGTAGAATTTTTCATGTATTACTTACTGTTAGTAACTCAGCTTATTGTAGAGTATAGTAAGTTTACTGATGATGCTATGTAGTTTATACTTTAGTTTGTCATGCAGTTTATACTGTAGTTTTTTACGTGGTTGTTTAGTAACTACAGCTACATACTATTAACATTCCTTTCCTTTGTTAATGCTCCCCCCCTTCCCCCCCCCCCTTTGATGCTGCTAATCCTGCATAATGCACGGGCATAGTATTGATTTGGAACCCCCCCCGCCCACCTCCTACGCATTTTCCATATGCTGAATTCCTCTTGATATGCAAATTATTTTGTTTAGGCGCTCTTCTTCCCACCTCCCCCCCTCTAACCCAGCTTAAATATACGCTCCAAGCTTGGGGTGTTTCATTCTTCGCCTGAGGATGGCTGCTTGCGTTGTGGCCGAAACGTCGTGAGAATTGTTTTATTATGTTTTATTTTTATTATTTTATTACTTCCCTTCTACGTGACTTTACCGAAAGAACCAAGAAGATGAATTGTAATGTTATCTAACAATGCTATAATTGTAATTATAATTGACCACAGCTCTGGTTCCACGTAGAGCCTGTGTGTGGAGCCGCTCTAGGTGGAGCGTGGATGCACTGCTCACATGAGCGTGGGCTCAGGGCCGTGCGTTGTTGAAGCGCACGGATCTCACCACCCTGGCTGGCACACTGCCCAGCCCAGCTCCAGGTCGACTCAGAGCCTCCTCCTCCCAACTATCACCCTCGCCATCACAGCTTCGCTGGTAAGAAAACGCAAGTGCTGGAGAAACGGTGGCAAGGTCATGGTGCCAGGAGTACGGGATAGCGAGTTCGTAAAATTTACTGGGTGGTGTGGGTCAGTATCATCAAGTTCGAGACCGAGCTATGCTCACGCCTGCAACTGGTGTCACAAGCTCTCCCCGTCTCCATCCGTGCTTGTTTCCGTGGGCCTCCGTGTTCCTGACGCGGGGTCCCGTGGGTCCCCTAGCAGGGCCCCCCCCCCCCATGCTTGTCACACAATGACAGGCGCGAGCGAGCGGAAGAGGCGAGTGACGCAGCTCTGCAGCATCTCCCGCAGAACCTCATCCTCCTCCTCGTTCCCCTCGGCACACTCGGCACGCTGAGGACAAGGAAAAATTAGCTAGAAAGAGAGCGTTACATGAACACACACAATCCACTATCCCAGGCATCTCACTTGTCGGTACCAGTTGAGGAGGTGTGTCCTCAAGTAGTTCCAATGGATTTGACCACTAACAGTGATTCAATGTCATAACCTTTTGAAACGAGTGGGTTACTGTATATTCACTCACACAAGTGGCCTCGTGACCCACAGAAAGGTGAGAAGGGTGAGACTCACACACATGGCCCCGTTACCCACAAGGAATGAGAGGGGTGAGACTCACACACGTGTCCAGGGAGACGTTGACCGTGCGTCCGTCCACGCTCACCGAGAGGGCATCCCCAGCCTGCGACAGCGACACCGAGTCCTCTCCGAACATGTCGCTGTGTGGGGGTGGCACACAGCTCTGGTTAAACTGAACCACAAAGTCAAAAATAACTGAACCATGGCATACCACAACCGAAGCACATGGAGTGAGTAGCGCTCATAGCACCACGGGTCGCAGGCCACACACCTAAGCATGGTGAGGACCCTCTGCAGGAACACGGCGCTGTGCGTCTTCTCAGGTGGTCCATGGTGCGGAACTGCACACGGCAGAGGGTGGTCAGAGTCAAGACCAGCACTACCAGCGCCTCCACCCCCCCCCCCCCCCCCATTACTGCTGGTGCGCCCCTCCCACCGACACGGCACCGGCTGCGTGCCCATATGATGGGCTGTTACCTTTGCAGAGCTTAGGGTTGGATTGAACTTCCAGTACTACCGTGACGACGGCGTCGGCGTACATATCACTCACGGGGTTGGCGACCCACTGCAGACGATACACAGGGCACACGCACAGTACCCGAATGCAGCGCATACAGCTACATACAGATACACAATTATACAAGCAAGGGAACACTAAGCATACACACACAATACACACACGGATACACACAGCACAGGCATCCCAGATTGTTATTGCAAGTTCTGTTAGTGAGCACCTTATTCAGGCTGGTATGACACAAGGGGGTGGTGTGAGCAGTACTACACCCTGCTGCCTTTGTCTTTCAAGTGCCGATGTATACACCACACCATGTTCTCATTTGAGTCGACCTAGGGGAGGCCCAGGACTGATCCAGATAAGCGTTACTGGTGTTGGCAGTGAGCGGGATTCGAACTCGGAACACTGGATTCATAGGGCAGAGTGTTAACCACTTTCACTACACAAAGCACACAACAATACATGCTTGGCCACACATAACACAGGCATAGTACACAAACACAATGCACGTACATACACGGGCACAAACATGATGCACACAGCACAAACACAGCACTGCAAAAACTCAGCATTTAGCACATGTAACTACACACAGCACATTCAAAGTGGTTAACACTCTGCCCACATTCAAAGTACACACACACACAATGTACAGTACTCAAATACAGCACACATGGGACATCAGGTGGGAGGGGGTTTGGGGGGCTCAGGGGGAGGGGCTAGAGGGCTTTGGGAGAATGTCACCTCCAGGACCACCATGCCAGGCTCCTGGATGATGGTGACGGCACGGAACACAAGCAGCGCTGGCTTGTCCCCAACCTCCACCTCCTCCACGTCGCCTGCACACACACGGGTTACACAGGCACACATCATATATACACCACGTTACACAGGCACACACACAAACCGCGTTACACAGGCACACAGACAGCATGGTCGTGTGGTAAGGGTGAGCATGATGAGGTTGAGAGCAGCGGTGTGGTGAGGTGAGCGTGGTGAGGGTGAGTATGGTGAGGGTGAGTGTGGTACCAGCAAGCGTCTGGAGGTGATGGGCCAGCAGTGTGAGAGGCCCCGTGTACGGCACCGCCTGGCACTGGGTCACATGGCTCATCGTCAGCTCCGTGTAATCTGAATCACAACACAACAACTCATCACCTCTTCCTCCTCACCATCCTCTCCTTTACCCTCCTTCTTACCTCCAGTTAACCTCAGATCCATACTGACTCCATCACTGGTATCAATGGTGGGGGGCAGAGAGGGGTTGTGTGAGTGCGTGAGGGATAGCGTGGTATGTATGTTGAACTTCTTTTGCACCATATGTAGCGAACCATGCTAATCGGGGCTGGTGGCAGTAGGGGGGCAGGGTGAGCTCACTGGACAGGTCGTTGGGGGCCAGGATGTGGTAGTTGAAGTTCCTCTTCACCAGAATCCCTGAAATCCTCTGCCCCTGCTCGGCCTTTCTCACCGCCAGCATTCCCATCACCTGGGGAGGGCGGCAGCAGCACACTGTGACCCACGACACCACGCGTGCTACAGCCCCACCGCTGTTCGGCACGTGACGAGTAAAGCGTCATAATTCAGGGTCACAATTAAGGTCCCGAATCGATTTCATTTGGCTCCTCTCCATCGTCCATCTCATTTCTCATTATCACAGCGGTCAAGATCAAGATGTAATCAAGCCCACAGCCATCAATGCCACCAATACACCTCCTGCTACCAACGACTTCTGCTTTCCACCAGATCCCACAGTTGCTGCACAATCGACATTCAGAAATTTCCACGATCTGCCCTGACAGTCTCCCACCATCTGCTATTAGGCCTTCCCTGAGCCGGCAGACTCGTGGAGGCCGTTCCAATGCAACGGAACAACTGACCTTGGCAAGCTTCTCTCCGCGGAAGTGCAGCGCGACGGCTTCGGTGTTGCGTGGGTTGTGAACCTCCATCGACACCTCCTTGTTGTCCTCGTACTCACGGATGATGGCCGCCTTGAGCCGCCCCATCTCGTTCTGCTCCCCGTGCACCAACACCTGCGCTCAACCCACCCGACGATAGCGACTACAGTCACAGAATGTCACCCACGACAACCAACCACGTATTCATACGCAGCCAGTCACCCACAACTATCAATCACGACCACAACCGCAACCACAACCATAGCCACAACTAGAGTAATCTGCAACTGTCGGTCATGACCATCAGCAGGCAACCATAGCCACAGCCACCACACGCCACCTCCACACGTGGAGCAGATACACGTCTTCACTCCAATACAACCACAGCTACACGTGTCCCCATGTCCCAGTGCCTCTCTGTCTGCATGTCTCCCTCTCTCTGTGTACCCGTGCCTCTGTCCCCATGCCTGCCATGTCCCCGCTTCCAAGTCCACATTCCCCCACGTCCCCCCATGTCCTCGCATACCACGTGTGGGGGTTTGAGTGCGCGGATGAACTCGCTCGTCTGCTGGTAGTCTGTGTGCGCCGAGAACGAGATGTAGTCCACCGACATCTTGAGTGGCAGCTTGAGGCCGGACATGGTCATGATCTCCTCAGGTTCCGACATGATGTGCTGAGGTCACATGGCACGCAGTGGCGTTAAGACACCGGCGACAGGGCAACAGGGCAGGGTCGCAGGGAAGGCAGAGGATGTGTGACAGCAGTGGGCAGGAGTGGAGGAGTCCAGGGTAGCCAAAAACAAATGTAGTTTAGGGGTTTAGGTTAGAGGTAAATAGTCGGCTTTAGGGTTAGGCATAGTTTAAACCATATCACATTCCACTTGTTTATTCAGGATGGTCCTGTTAACTTTTCACAGGAGGGAGCAACAATTGTTGCGTCTCAAAAATTTAGTAATTTGCAAGTATTTTTTTTATTTTGGCAAATGTGGACCATGACACTGGCACACATTGGTCTACTCTTCCTTGAATGACGTTACGATCTTTAACATCCACTGTGAAGCAGACAGTGCATATCTATGATTAATACACCCAAACCATTAGCCAGGGTGGCCGTTTGTTCAAACCGTGCGTTCAAACTACAAGCAAGCGGCACACGTACTTATGCTTGACCACGTCACCAACCTGGTTAGGGGTCATGGTGAGATACAGGCACGCACGATGTGTAAGCGTTAGGGATTATGTGTATACACTGGGGGGCCTGTGTATGGGAAGCGGCACCTTGGCGAGCGTGCCCTCCACGCAGTAGCCGGCGATGATGACACCGTTACGTTTATCCGTGCACCAACTCTCAAAGAGCTCGCGTGAAAGCCCGCTCTGCATCATCCCCGGGGAGGCCATCACCACACTGGGCCCGATGTCATCAAAGTGATCCATGCTCTGTGTACGCGCACCATAAGACCACCGCACAAGGTTACGCAGCCCGACACATATCCACGCAGCTCAAAACGAACCCAAGCAGCTCCACACAGCTCCATGTGACAGCACATTGCTCGACACTGCTCCACGTGACCCAATGACCCCACGCGACCACGCATCGCATCACGCAATCTCACGTGAGCCTTCACTCACACCTTGAGGTTGCTGATGTGCTTGAAGACGAACGGGTTGCTGATGCTGATCTGCTTGCGGATCTTATCGTTCATGGCGTGCACATACGTCTGGTACACGGCCATGCACTTCTTGGCAAGGGAGGAGGCATAGTAGATGGGGATGTCGTGCAGCTCCGGGTGGTTCCCCCAATATTCGTCTGCGTGCAGCAGCACAGCGCAGGGCAGGACACATTAGACAGTAGAAACAGCACAGCACATAACACCACACAGCACAGCAGAGGACACAGCACAGGAAAAATCAAAGAAAGATGCACAGCAAAGAGGATAGGACATATCAGCAGCTGTATAAATACAGCACCAATAGCTGTGAGTCCATTCACTAAATGTTCATCAACTCAAGCCCATGACCCATGTGCTGTGAATGTCCACCCTTGACTGACTATGGCAGGAGGATCAATCAGTGTCACTGTGTGGTGGTAGCGGTGATGCAGGAGTGCTGTGTAGTGTTGGCAGTGCTGCCAGTGACACGGCGCCAGCGGCCATGACGCTAGCGCTCCGTGCTCTCACCCAGGATGAGCAGCAACTCCTGCGCCCGTCCTAGCGCGAAGACGGGGATGAGGCAGCGCCCCCCACGATTCACGATGTCCTGCACTGTGTTACAGAAGCGCGCCTCGCGCTCCTCGCGCTTCTCATGGATGTGAGTCCCGTACGTTGACTCCTGAGTAACGATGCACACAACAACAACACGTGTGTGTTACTACGATCATCACTACAGCAACGACATGTGCCACTACCACCACCGTCACCACAAGGTGTCACCATCCAAGACAAAGTTCCCCCGTGTAGCCTTAGCAGACTTTTGGGGCAAGTGCTGTAAGTACCACCTATGAAGGCCGGCACGGCACACGAGTGGGTGGCCAGTACCACGCCCAGCCCCCTTTGTCTCCCTCGTGGCGATATTTACACACTGCACCAGGTATTCATTTGAGTCCGAGTCAACCTGAGGGAGGCCCAGGACAAGTTAAGATAGTCGTCACTGGTGTTGGCCGTGAGCGAGAACCAAACCCAGGTCGTTGGGTTCGTAGCACCGCGCACTAACCTCTCCACTATCGCTCCCCGTACCATCACCATAGTAATTATCACTGTGTCACAACCACCACAAGTGTAACCACAGCACGTGACACCAACTACACAGCCGCACCATGCGGCACCACAAAACTACACCCGTCTCGACCCCCATATATCACTATCACCACACGCAGACAGCATCACCACCATACATCACACACACACCTATCACTCCCAGGCCACATGCTCACTCCTGCACCCGATATTGAGTTAAACTGAGGCACAGGTAGCGAGCGGTAAGTAATTCACTGTGTGGTGAGCGACAGCTGTAGTGGTGAGGGAGTAGTGAGTGTCACTCACGATGATGAGGATGTCAGGTTTGACACTGGGGATCTCGGCGGCCATGAGATGTCGGTCTTCCTGACGCGAGAAGTCACCTGTGTACAGCACCTACAACAACAACAACAACTCACCATCACAATAGCACAACAGCAATACATCAAAAACAATTCAACAACATAACAAAACTCAACAATATAACATTAACACATCAATACCACAATATTAGAAATGCACAATCACGGCAACAACACAGCAATACAAAAACCAACAACCCAACCACAACAACATCTTGTTCTGTGCCACAGCGAGTCTCACTGTGGAGCTGAGGCTCGCTTCGCAGCTGGGCTTGCCCGGCTGGTGGTGCGTGTGCGTTTGAGACGCCACACCCCTTGCTCACCTTCACTCCCGCGATCTCGATCATGAACATGGCGGCGCCCAGCACGTGCCCCGCGTTGTAGCACCAGAACTTGACGCCGGCCACCTCCTTCACCTCATGGAAGTTGATGGTCTCGATCTTGTCCATGCTGTCCTCCAGGTCCTGCTCCGTGTACAGCATGTCGTCGGCCGAGATGTTACTGGGAGCGGCAGAATGCACGCACGCACGTCACTCATGTCATCATCATCATCACAAGCCATTATCTATCCACTACTGGATAAAGGCCTGCCCATGCTGTCGCCATCCCCCATGGTACAGTGTTGTTACCATGCATCTCACTCCTGCACATGAACTATAGTAATCTCATCTGTCAAGCTCCACGGTGATCATCTTCTTAGACGTGTTCTTATTTTTGGTTCACATTTGGCTTCCAGCACCCAAGAGAGCATGGGTTCGAATTTGAGTTTCAGTCACCCGTGAAAAAGGGGGTTTGTCAAGTGCAGGCAAGTCTCAGTCCTGTCACCAATGACTGCACACTGTAAAGGAGACTGTTTGGATAAGAGTAGACTGCTGTGCTGGGTTATGGTTGGGGTAAGAGACCTCACATATAGAGGAGCCCTCTTTCTAAGCTGTGTCCATCTCGACTGGGCCAGCCAATGGGGGGACTGCACGGCCCGTCACTCACTCCGCGTCATTATCACAAACAACCAAGCACCTCACCTGACTTTGACGAAGTCGGACAGCAGCCAGCGGTAGATAGCCTTGGTGGCGTGGGTCATGAAAGTCCTGCCCTTAAAGCTGGTCTTCTGCAGGAACCACGGCAGGGCCCCACAGTGATCCAGGTGGAAGCTACGCTCACACACAGAGGTCGAGGGTTGGTGTGACAGCAGTGGCTAAAAGCGCCACTGGTGCCACAAGGCTCACTGGCTTGCCAGCGAGCCCATTTGCTCAAGCATGAGCCTGTCTGCTCATCCATGTGCATGTCTGCTCACCTGTATGCATGTCTGCAAACTTCTCTATCCAATTTATGTCTGCTCAATCCTTTTCCGGCCCCCTTCACCCATCTGCATCTGCCCATGTGCAATAGCCTTTTGACCATCTACCTGTCCATCTGTCTGTTTATGCGCTCGCCCATGCTCACTGGCTGATGAGCAGGAGGTCGATTTCGGCGGGGTCGATGATGTCAATGTAGGGCAGTGCGTCCATTCCGTCCAGTCCCGGGTGGATCCCACAGTCCAGCTGACATCACATGGAGGGGGCACACAGACACCGCACTCTCATAACATGCGCCCGAGCCAAACAGTTCACCACCTGGCCTCCTGGCCAGATGCTTTCAACAGCAATGCGCTCGTTTGGCCGACATTTAAATGATTGTGTAGGAACTTTGCTGTGACCAAATCAGGTTTTATCTCGGATCGTGTTAGGATGGGTGACCGCCTTGTATAAAAGAGGTATGCTGCTGCAGTTAGCTTTATTGTGGGGCAATGTGGTCCAATCCATTATTGTACTGTAAAATGCTTCAACGTCTATGCTCCCCGTATTCACCAACCCGCACCGACCAGCCTTATTAAGTGGGGTCAAATAATGCCCATGACCAACACAGCGTAGGAAGGTCCTCTTTCGGCAGTGCACTGACAAGACAGCTGCATGTGTACATGCTCTAGTAACACAATGCGTCCCAGCAGCAGCAGGCAAGGGGCCCGACTCGGCTCGGAGACATTTAACGACGACACCGGTCCAGGGTTTGCTTTCTGAAACAAATGTCGAGAGAAAACACGTTGGTCCGAAGGGCCGATGGGCAGATGGGCATGAGTTTATAAAAGAGACACGCAGACGTTCGCGACTGCTGTTAAATTCTGATGATTGTTCTCGAAAGGCACGAACATCGATCGAGTGGAGATGCGCGCGAAGGACACTGCGAGCCTCACCATGATTTTCCTTCCCTTGAACTCGAGGATGATGCAGGACCTCCCGACCTCCTGCCCCGCGCCTCTGTAACGACAAGCGCAGCGTCAGCCCCGAGCGGTGGCCTCCTGTCTCGCCGGGCGGCGGTGGCTGTGCCGCTTGCAATCCAGCGCAATGATGGCGAGGGTTGATGTGTGGTGCCACAGCGACGGGGCCGCTCTGCCGAGCCAGGGAGCCGCCCGGCTTCCACCGCCGCACTGCCCCCCATCACCCCCCCCACATAAACACGCACCCGCACCCACGTAGGGCCTCGTGGTCGGGTCACCTACCCTGAGTTTTCACCCGAGGGCCCCCTAGGGGGGTTACCCCACGGTTTCTCAGGGCCAGGGAATTGGACAGGACCCTTCCCAGGCCAAGTAACACTGCGGCGCCGTGGGCGGATTTGAGATCGCACGACCACGGCGAGCTCAGAGAGCCCCGCAGTTAGAAACGCATACAAACACAAACACGGGTCAGCAGGGTAGATAGCTGGGATCAGGACCCGGGACGACTGATTGGTCGAAAGGTCAAAGGCCGGCGGGATCGCAAAAGAGCGGGAAATCCTAGGCTCAGGATTGGTCGAGAGACCAAGGCGGTCGGGACGGGGGCGCCTAGCCTTTGATGTGAATAGTTTAAAAGAAAACGCAGGGGCAGTAGGGAAGTCTCTTCTTCTGGAGTTTGGACACGGAGTCGGCGACAAAGGAGTCATCGGGCGAGCCGCTAGATTGTCTGCAGGACGATCTGAGCGCCGCAAGGTCACCAGGGACTACAGACGGTATCGTGTTGCGCGCCTTACAACACCTCAGAGCGGAGAGTAGGATCCGTGGGAGAGGGTTAGTTCGGGGTAAGGACGAGTAGGAAAGCGGTTTAGCAGAGAGCGCGGCATAGAGTAGGGCTGCACGCCACCAAAGAGTGGGTTAGGAGCGCCTTGCTGGCCCGTACACACACACGGGTGGCTCGGTGGGTTAACAAGGGCTAATAAAATCTCGAGCGTAGGAACGGAACCGTGTTGTTGGGTGTTTTTGAACGTGGTATTAGCGTGCACTGCATTTGCGGGTGTGTGGTCGTTGTATGCGTAAAGGCCGTGGTCTCTGTACGATTGTGCGGGTACGGAGGTGTGTGGGTTAACGCCCGGGGTTAGCACTTTTGTGTGTTGGCGTGACTACGCAGCCGTGTGAGAGGAGAATCGTCCTTGTACGATACTTGTGTTGACGTGCACGCGTGAGTGGGGGAGGGGACGAGTCGTCGTGTCGGCATGTGCCCCGCTTGCGTGTGCTCGTTACTTGCGTAAAGTGCGGCGCGGTGGTGGACCCCTGACCCCCGACCCCGCGGCTCGAGCGCGTAATCGGCTGCGCATTGTTGTACGGTTTGTCTCGCGCGCACGGCGGCGGCTTGAGTCGTTGTGTCGGCGTGTGCCCCGCTTGCGTGTGCTCGTTACTTGCGTAAGCTCTCGGCGTGCGTAATCGGCGTACCCCAGGTGCGCGATCATAACGCGAGTAGTCAGGGGTAAGTGTAGTGCTGCGGCTCGCCTCGGGGGAGCGCTGCGCAGAGCGGCGCGAGGGTGGGTGTCGCGTGTGTTCACTCCGTGTGTGATACGGGTGCGCATTGGTAACGTGGGTATTCGACGTGGAGGCGAGTGCCGCCCAGGGCTGTAGACGGGCGCACGCTCGCAGCGTGCGAGAGCTGTATGTAGCGGCGTAAAGAGGGGGAGTATGGCGTTCGATTGATGATGCCGTGCGCACGTATGCTTGCAGCGTGGGAGCGCTGCGTGAAGCCGTATGGGTAAGGGCGTCGCGTTCGAAGGCCGGCGAAACCCTAGCGGGTATTAGGGAGGTGGGGTAACAAACGGAATAGGGGATGATGGAGGGAGGGACCACGGGGGCTAGCGACCCCCACAGATGCATCGCACAAATGTGAACTCCATTCCCGTGGACGTCGAGGGGGTGCCAAACCCTGGCTCGACAGAAGGCAGTACAGCAAGTGGACTAATCGCCGTCGGTTTCCATCCGTACAGCGACAGTTTCCACCTTTATCCAGGTGCTCCAGTTTCCTCCCACGTGTATAACGCACACATTATTAATTGGTTAAACACGCCTCGATACAACAAACACCCCAATGTAGCAGGGCCCTTCCTATCCTGGCTAAATAAGTCAAATCAAGATGAGCGCTCACGTCGAGACATGGGAGCTTCTCACCAGAGCTGCTGCCTGTAACTTGGGACCTCGTGAGTAAAACCAGGAGCCCCAGCCAGGAGCAGCGGGGGCTGCTCCTGGCTGGGGCAGGAGGAGCACCAGCTGGGGCAGGAGGAGCACCAGCTGGGGCAGGAGGAGCACCAGCTGGGGCCGGGCACTCACAGGGGACGGATGAGCAGCTGGTCGCTCTCCTCCGCCGGCACGGCCGCGTCCGCCTTCTTGGTCGCCATGCCGTCGACTCCTTTCACTGCCGGGGCAAAGGTCGACCTGGCTCGCCACTTCCACCGTCAATCGATTGGACGCCATGTTGCGTAGGGCCCCGTGTCGACTGTCGATGACGTCAACATCCGTTGCTCAATCCCCACCCAAGATGGCCAAACGGTGTCCATAGCAACTGCGTCCCGGTGTCTCAACTCGCCGCAATCTCCAACTCGCGTTGTTTACCAAGGAAAGCCTCAACGAGTCTCGCTCGGCTCTTTCAGGAGGTTGCTCAGTTTTCACTCGGAGGCGACGATGGCTATTGGCACACGATGGCCTCATATCGCGTATTACGTGACAGGATCGTTAATGTCGTTGAGGGGTGGGTCCGGTGCAGACGAGGTGTAGGTAGACGAGGTGAGATACGAGGTGAGTGGCGTGAGGTGTGGGTGAGTTACAGACGAGCTGTCAGTGAGGTGAGCACACTGTGCTCGTCTCACCAGGTCCCTGGCTCGGGGCTACCCTCTTCCTATGGAGATGGGGGCGAGTGAAAGAACGAGCGAGTGGTGGAATGAACAAGGGCCACAGGCCCCATGTCTGGAAAGGAACCGAGAGAACGCGGCGGAGTAAAAACACGAATCCTTTATTGACGAGACGAGAACCGGCCGAGACACACACCTGGTCATTCCTAGCGGAGACTTTGGAATGGGATCATCGCGAGTGGAGGGAGGAGCGAGCGCGCTGCCTTCATCCGAGGGCAGTGGCGTTAACGCCATCACTGCCACGATCATAGAAAACCGGTCCGAGGTCAAACACAAATCTGCAGCAATGAGACAATGCTTCATTGCAGCCTCAATGAAACCTCAACAAAATGCCGACCCCCTGGGACCACGACCAGGGCCTAATTTTTCACCGAATATTTTCCAGGTCACCGATAGACGAGAGAAGGCAGGCGACTGGGAGCCACATCCTTCACGAGAGGTATCCTGGATGTGGTGAGACATTCCATGGGTCGCCGGCCTGGAGAGACCCAGCTCAAATCAATCCATGGGCCATCGAGAGGTTCCTCGTCCCAGCGCCTAACCCAAACTTATTACCCCACCAGCCTGGTCTGGGTTTTTAAACCTCACTTCATGGGAGCGTTTTCCACGGAAATGGGCTGCGGTGTTTGAGCGACATGAGGGTAGCGACAAACGGAGTCTGCGGAGTGAAAACTCCATCCATTCAAACGCAAGGCAGGCAAAATACACTCAAATTACAATTTACTGGAGGAAATGTGATGTAGATACAAATGACCAATTACTTTAACGTGTGTAATTTAGATACCAATTACAAATGTAATTAAATTACATATTTACATTACATGTAATTTAGAAATGTTCCATCTCTGCCCGACAGGCCGTAATGTACCGCATGGACACACTCGCGCCACACGAACACCACGCAGATACCAGACACCACTCAACCGGCATACACCACACACGGACGCCTAACACACACCACAGCCTCCCTGTAAAAACTCGGGTGAGGGTTCGCCCCAGCACTGTGCCAGGCTGGAACCGCACAGCCAACAATGCCACGGACTTGAACACAGGCTTTCCTCGTGAGGCTCACGTTTGGCCTGAGGCATCTGTTCAATTATCATCAGAAACCCGAGTAATTAAACCTTGTGGTGAATACTTGGCACAGACACCGACTTGCCAGGAAGGCTCAACTGCTTATCAGGGTTACAGGGAGTGGGCATGGGGTCAGGGGGTACGAGATCACAGGCCAGAAGGCAACAAGAATTCTATGCCAGCCCAGGTAAACGATCACAGGGAGACAGAGCGGACAGCTTACACTGCTTGGCGTAGATAAAGTGGCGATGACAGCGTAGGGTTTATGAGATACATTACAAACCGTTAGCCCGCATCTCACAGTCTGCACTCACGGCGACACACAGGGGACGCACGGGGAGACAAGGGGCAAAGGGGTGTTGGGTGACCCCGACGCATCAACCGCCAAGGCTCTCCTGAGCAAGGTGCCTGGACCCTGCACTAACCCTGTGAAGGCTCCCACCGACATCGTGACTCCTCGGCATCAGGAATCAGCTAACGCTTCCACAACGCACGGACGCAGCCATTCAAAAACTTTGCGCGCGCAGCCTCAATGCAAAATGGATGCCTCACGATGGTCAACGGTTTGCCTGGACCCTTGTGTGTGTGCACGACTGTCAATTCGACCTCTGCTCCCTCCTGCCTCCTCCCCCCTCGTGGCTGAGCACCTGCACAAACCGCACGCTCACATCATGCCTCTGTACGGGCCCTCTTCTCTTTTTGTCGCACCTCCCCATCGCTTACTCTCTCCCCTTCCTCCTCCCCATCCACGGATGACTCCAGCTTGTGCTTGTTGCTCTCCTGGAGGGGGCTGGCAGGAATAGCAGCACTAGCAGCAGGGCAGCCAGGCCGCAGGGTGAACGTCACGATGAGGCACGTCATGTTGTCACAGCCGGTGCCGTCGCCAGTGTTGTCTGGAGCCAGGCACTGGTCCAGCAGCTTATGGAGCATGGCGCAGACAGATACACACACAAACGCATGGGTGAGCGAAGGATGGCAAGCTTGCTAAGAGTGTGCCTTGTTGAGTGTAAGGGGAATGTGTGTATTTAAACAATTATGTGTTTGTGCACGCGCGTGTAGAGGCAGGGTACACACACCTCGTCCGTGATGGCCGATAGAGTCAGCAGGTTCCCTTGAGCATCGCGCCGGTGCAGGCGCTCGGACACAAAATCAACGACTTCCTGACTGCTCAGCACATTCCTGGCAGCATCCACATCAACAAAAAACATCAGCAACAAGCACTAACATCAAACGACACAAATATCATACATTAACATACAGTAACATCAATACATACCACCACTAGTGCACACTACCATCAAGAGCACTAGCACACACGCAGCAATACACAGCATCAGAATATGTATTACTGGAGGAACCCGATGAGCTATTAAGCTCTTTTTCACAAATGTCCAGTCGGGGCGGGTCAGAAAGTTACAAACCCCACACCTCCTGTCGTTGTTTTTGGCACGATGGATTTTCATGGTATGCTACTGCTGCTACGTAATTGTACACGCATGCGCACACATGCAGACGTGCGCACACACATGGCAAAGATCCCTCCGTATAGCCTTAACAGACTTTTGTAGCAAGTGCTGTTTGCGAGCACCTATGTAGGCCGCCACAACACAGTCGGGAATGGGTGGCCAGGACTTTTTGGTACTTATTTGAGGCTGAGTCGACCTAGCCCAGTACCGGTTTAGATAATCGTCACTGGTGTTGGCCATGAATGGGAATCGAACTCAGGTACATAGCGCATTGCTCTAACCACTACACCCACACGCGCGCATGCCAGTGCCGTTTACCAGATGCCATCGCAGGCAATGACCATAAACTCGTGCTCCTCCGTCAGCGTGAGGCTCCGTACGTCTGGCAGTGCCGAGATCATCTGCTTCTCTGGGGGCAGCAGGGCGTTCTGCTTGTAGAAGTGGTCCCCTACACCAACACAGCGACACATTCAAACAGATCTCCTGTGGATCCTCAGACTGCTGGGGCGAGTGCTATTAGTGAGTACCTATTAATACCACAATTGCCAAGAAGTTATGGTGAGGCACACCATATGACACACTATGACATACGTTGCAGAAAATTTTAAGAACTTACCAAAAAAGGCATTTTTTGTCTGTCTGTGTGTGGCCAAAACTTGCGAAGGATTTGGCTCGCGAACCGTGGGGTACACGGTTTTACAAAGTACACAGGTAGCACGCCATAAGCCCCGTGCGGATCCAGCGCTATTCCGATTTCACGTCCGTCACATTTAAAGTAGTTTAATTAGCGATTTAGTGCTGTTTTGGGTTATTCATTTCTTGCATAGCACGTGCTCGACCCTACTAACTCGCAGGCATTTGGTGGGGGGGGGGCCCTACCAAGTCACACGCGTTCCGTGGGGGTGAGAGGGGAATTCTCTTTCATGTGGATACTGCACAAGGTAACACACAGACTTGCAGCTCCCTTCAAACATTTATTACCATGACTGTTGACTCATTATAAATTGCCTTTTATAGGCAAGATTTCATGACAGGGATGAAGCAATGTTTATGAAGAATAGCCTTTTTACACGCTTTCTTTTAACTCACTGTTGTTGTCGTATCCTCAAATCTTGTAACTCAATTTTAACCCACTTCCCAATGTGGTATCGACTGCAAACTTGGTATACTTATGTCATATTGATGACAATACTATATTCTATCATAAAAAAAAAAAATTAAACATTATTTTTTATATGTTATGTTTCGGCTTGGGTCTAATTGTCCACGGTCAACTGACGTTGGCTGTAATTGGCCACGGTGCCTTACGTTGTGGCAAGCTTCGGGGCCACTTCCTGGAGTCGTGGAGTTCTGCCATTACTAGTACATTTCATAAAAGCGTGTTTTTTAAAAAGTTTTTAAAAATATTACTTATTCTGTACTCGAGGCATAAGCAATATCACTTACTGCACAGGGGCAAACCAATATTCTCAATTACGTCTTCATTCTATATTTACACTTGGCCCCTCAGTACGGGGTTGAGCAGTGACGTTATGTTAATTAGGCTTGATTGGTGCGCACCTGCTCATAGTTACAGGTGGGTGAGGTTCGTTTTGTATTTGTCGACTTTCATTAATTTGCCGCTCTTGCTCCTGGCAAATGTTTACACCAAAATGGCAGAACACCCTCGCAGTCGCTCCTAATTACTTACTTATTATACACGCGTGCATTTCCCCTCTCCCTTGCTTCTTTCGCTAAAGTCACGCACATAGAAAACTATTATTTACAAACTTATTTAGTCTATATAAAAGTTAGAGTGTGCGTGTGAGTCCATATGTGTGTGCGTTGTGTCTGTGCGAGTCCGTGTGTGTGTGACAGTCGCTGTGTTTGTGTACATCCATGTGTGTGTGTGCGGTGTGTTTAAGTCGATGTGTGTGTAAGTCCATGTGTGTGTGCGTAGTTCCATGTGCGTGTGAGTATGTATGTGTGTTAAAGTCGATATGTTTGTGTGTTAGTCGGTGTGTGTGTGTGTGTGTGCCCATGTGTGTCAGTCAATGTGTGCGTTTGTAAGTCGACATGTGTTTGTGTAAGTCGATGTGTTTGTGTGTGGGTCGATGTGTGTCAGTTGATGTGTGTGTGTGTTGGTCCATGTGTGCGTGTGTGGCTCTATGTGCGTGAGTCGATGTGTGTTTGTGTGTGAGTCTATGTGTGTAAGTCGATGTGTGTGTTTTTGTCCATGTGTGAGTGAGTCGATATATGTGTGTGGGTCGATGTATGTGTGTGTGAAAGTCCATGTATGTGTGTGAGTCCATGTGTGTGAGTCCATGTGTGTGTGTCTAAGTCTATGTGTGTGTGGGTCGATGTGTGTGTGTTTAAGTCCATTAGTGTGTGTGTGCAAGTCGATGTGTGCAAGTCGATGTGTGTGTGTGGGGTGCGGTGGTGGAGCGGTTAGCGCGCTGCGCTACGAACTCGGCGACCCGAGTTTGATTCCCACTCACGGCCAACACCCAGTGACGATTATCTGACCCAGTCCTGATCCTCCCCTAGGTAGACTCAGCCTCAAATGAGTACCTGGTGCAATGTGTAAACATTGCCATTGAAAGTCGCTGTGTGTGTGTGTACGCGCGCAAGTCGATGTGTGTGTGTGTGAGTCGATGTATATGTGTGTAAATGGATGCATTTACGTGTGTGGGTCCATGTCTGTGTGTGTAAGTTGATGTGTCTTTTTCGCCCAGGCAATGCCGGGTACTTCCCGCGAGTCCCCTATATAGCCTTAACAGACTGTTGGGGTAAGTGCTGTTACCGAGCACCTATGAAGGCCAGCACGATGCACGAGGGGATGGGTGGCGAGCACCACGCCCGGCCGCCTTAGCCTCCCCAGTGCCGATAATTTTACACACCGCAGGTACTCATTTGATGCGGAGTCGACCTAGAGAAGACCCCGGTTCAGATAATTGTCACTGGTGTTGGCCGTGGTTGCCGGGTTCGTAGCGCAGCACTCGAACCATACACGACCACTCCCCAACGAGTGCAGCACACACACAAGCACAGGCACACCATAACAGTTGGCTCAGTGGTAGAGCAGCTCACAATTGGAAGACTGCGAGTTCAAACCCTGTTTGGGAGGTGACTCAGCCTATCACATTGCGAGATTTTAAAAAATCTATCATTTTCTGGGAAAGTCAAAAGTGGTTGTTCTATGGAGATACCCCTGCCATGAGAATGTGGAATTTTCACCGCTGGCTGAAGACTGTAAACAGATGAGCACCGCCTCAATGCTCAAATGAGCAGGAAATAACTTTGACCTTGCGTAACACAAACACCACAACTCGCACACAGCAACATGCACATAAGGTACCATACCACACATTGAATCACATAAGGGGGCTTCGTTTTTTGGGGGCCCATACCGATGGCACGAGAGAGGTTGAGCCCCCCATTGACTCGCCCATCCATCGTCACTTTGCCCCCCGCCGCACAGATTCTCTCCAGCTCGGCCTGGTCCTCAGGTTTGTGGTCGGACGACATCTCCACCGCCTTGCCGCCGGCGCCGCTCACCACGCAACGCGAGTCTCCTGCGTTCGCCACCACGAGTTGCGACCCACGCAACAGCGCCACCACTGCCGTGGTGCCGCTGTCGCAGCCAGGCTGGGAGAAAGCAAAACATAGAAACGTCGTGACACAAACGGTGACAAAAAGGCACGGCACCGTCGTGATGGTGCCATTACAGCCAGGCTGGGAGACAGCATAGAACAGGACAGGTTTCCCTCTCTTTATGCGGGTTAGGTTTCCGTGATTTCACGTAAATGCAGTTAACCTACTTCTACCCTAAATTCGTTACATGTGGTTTGAAGTCACTCAGATGTGGCTATACAGTCAGACGTGGGACATTGTTGTTGTACTGTATGCACCAAGCAGGCAGCTGTCCGGTGTGGGGCATTATGGGTCGGGTGACGGAGTTCGTTTTATGCTATTTGGGTTCATGCGCCTCTTTTTGGAATGCATCTCCCGCATAAAACCCACAGTGACATCATCGCCATAGTGCCGCTATCACAGCCAGGCTGGGAGATATATGCAGTGACACAAACACTCAACCGTCACTGTCGTGCCACTATACAAATGTTGCAGTCCACGATAAACAAGAACAAGGACATTGTTGCTGCCAATATTGTTTCAGTAAAATTGCTCCAATCAACTTGAGCTTAGGACCCAAGGCTCATTGTGAGAGGAGCTTCCCAGGCCACCTTGGGCTGGACACCATCCCGAGGCCATAAGAGCCCCTGGGTCTCCTTGATTGGAAATCTCCTCGGTCCCCTTGAGCCCTTGTCACCTCCTCCCTGATTTCCATTCCTGGGATCCCAACGTCCTCTTCATCAGGATCCTCTTCATCCTCGCTCTCCTCCTCACTCTCCTCCTCCTCGCTCTCCTCCTCTTCCTCGCTGCAGCTCTCATCCTCACTGTCCTCATCCTGTGACACACGTACAGACACAGACGCTCACTCTCACGTATAGACATGGCCACTCGCCCTCGTCATTGGCTCCCCATCACTCCCCTCGTCTCACCTCGTCGCTGCTCGCTTTGTCCGCGTCCGAGTCGTCGTCGCTGTCCTCAAAGAACACCGGCTTGGTGGCGGAGCGGGCGCTCCGAGCGGCCGCGCCGGCACCCTTCTTGATTGCTGCCGACGATGATGGTGCAGCCGGCGGTGCTGCCGATGTGCCCGATCGGTCGTCCGTTGACGCGGCGGTGCTTCCCCCACCGCCACTGCTTTCCGAACGGCCGGCACTACCCCCCGGGGACGCGTCTGCTGCGCCTGCCGGTTCTGGTGCCGATTTTTCCGGGACGCCGTTGCCGCCAGCGGCGGCACCGTGGGGTTTCCCGTCGGACGGCGCTTCCTTCCCGGCCTCCCCGGGGCAGCTGCTGCCCTCCCCGTTGAGACCGTCGTGCTCTGGCTTGGGAGGGATGCCCTTGCGTGCCCGGGCGGCGCTGCCACCCTGGCCGTAGCGCCGCAGCAGCTCCTCCATCGTCATCGTGGCCTCTTCATGGAGGAGGGCAGCCTCCTCGTTATCAACTGGGGAAGGGCCAGAGTGAGACACGGACGCGTATGGGCACTTACACACGCAATTCCATACTCTCCACATATATACGACCACGTATCACACCATACGCACTCCACTCATATACGTAATCTCGATACTTCACCACTCATCTACACCATGCAAGCAGGAATTACACCGTACACTTCACTTTAATATATTATATGCAATAAACCTCCGATTAGCATGGTTGGTTATGTGCGGTGTGCAAGAAGTTCAACATACATACACACCCACTTCAGTATAATACACGCTTCATACAGGCACTCACACATGCAGTACTCGCTCTTCACTTACATTTTTCCTTCACACGGGTGCTCACACATACAGCACTACTCATACACAAACACAAACCGAACACATTCGTCAATAAAACTGTAGTCTTAAAAGGAAAAATAGGTGACATGTCAAGCAATGTCCCTTTATAACACGTAATTACCACCATCCTCACATCACCACAATGCACCTCACCCTCAGACCCTTCTTACCATCGTCCTCGTCGGCCATTTCAGTGCCACCCTTCCCCGTGTCGTGCACGGCCATGGCCTTGAGCTCTCGGATGACGGCAGCGTCTGTGAGACGCGCGTCCAGTGCCAGGAACGCGTCCTTGAGCGCCTGCAGACAGCGACATTCTCAGTTACACGGCAGTGACCCCGAGTTCCTGTGTCCCCTTCCCCTCATGTTCTCTTGCTCCCGTGTCCCCGTGTCCCCGTGTCCCCTTGTCCCCTTCCCCTCATGTTCTCTTGCTCCTGTGTCTCCGTGTCCCCGTGTTGCCACGTCTCTGTCTCGTACCCCACGTCTCTGTGTCTCCGGTTCCTCATGTCCCCGTGTCCCAATGTCCCATGCCTTGTGTTTTTTCACTTCTCCATTTCACTGTCACCATGTGTTCATATTCCTGTGTCCCTGTACCCCATATCCCATGCTCCCAACCCCCCTTGTCTCGTGTGTGTGTGTCTCTCACCTTGTGCAGCTTGCCGTCCCTGTACGCCGCTTGCTCCTTGATGACATCCGGTAGGTACTTGGCACAATACTGTGCCACCTCGGCACCTGCGCAAGACGCAATCACACACCAGGAGGTGCTGCTGAAGCCCTGCGTCTCGCGTCACCGTCAGAACCACCCCCTCCCCCACCACCACCGTTCGTGCCTCCAATCCTTACCTCCGTGGCCGTCGTAGACAGCAAAGAGCGCCGTCTCAGAGTCCAGGTCCGGCAGGCAGCTGTGCGCGTCCTGTGAGGCGCGCATCCCGGGCACACGGACACCACCCACCAATATAACAACACACACCCCGTCCATACTGCCCACCACCACCACCACCGACACAGGCTAATACCATGGCTACTGCAACACACCCCACAACCCGGCACATCAACACACCCCATTAACGTGCACCGCTAACATACACATCGAAACCATCTACACGTTTCTCGATACATTAATTAATTGTAATATATAGAGGAAAGCATCGTGCCCCACAGAAAATGTGGTCGGATCCTCCTGAAACAACCACTCGCGACTCGGCGAGGCTTTCCTGGGTAAACAATCTGAAGAATAGTAAACATAAAAGACACGAACCACCACCTAAACTCGCACACTAACGCGCTAACATGACATTAATTACAGCACACGCCGTCAACACATCATTAGCATACCTTACCAACATAACGCATCACAATGTTCACAACTGATACCATCAACACACACGGAGCAGCATGAACACACCAACAATAACCACGAAACACATCGCGGCAAACCCCCTGTGAAGGCGCCATACGCACACACAGCACGAGCACCCCCCCCCCCCATTACCACACCACGAGCACAGGGGACCCAGAGAAGACCCCGCCAGAGGGGACCCCGCGAGACCCCCTGGCTGATCTCGCAGACTTAGACCCCCAGGGCCCCCCACGTCCCCCAGGGCCCCCACGTCCCCCAGGGCCCCCCATGTCCCCCCACGACCCCCAGGGCCCCCCATGTCCCCCCACGACCCCCCATGTCCCCCCACGACCCCCCATGTCCCCCCACGACCCCCCGGGCTCCCCACGTCCCCCAGGACTCCCCACGTCCCCCAGGGCTCCCCACGTCCCCCAGGGCCCCCCACGACCCCCAGGGCTCCCCACGTCCCCCAGGGCCCCCCACGTCCCCCAGGGCCCCCCACGTCCCCCAGGGCCCCCACGTCCCCCAGGGCCCCCCATGTCCCCCCACGACCCCCCATGTCCCCCCATGTCCCCCCACGTCCCCCAGGGCCCCCCACGACCCCCAGGGCTCCCCACGTCCCCCAGGGCCCCCCACGTCCCCCAGGGCCCCCCACGTCCCCCAGGGCCCCCACGTCCCCCAGGGCCCCCCATGTCCCCCCACGACCCCCCATGTCCCCCCATGTCCCCCCACGACCCCCCGGGCTCCCCACGTCCCCCAGGACTCCCCACGTCCCCCAGGGCTCCCCACGTCCCCCAGGGCCCCCCACGACCCCCAGGGCTCCCCACGTCCCCCAGGGCCCCCCACGTCCCCCAGGGCCCCCCACGTCCCCCAGGGCCCCCACGTCCCCCAGGGCCCCCACGTCCCCCAGGGCCCCCCATGTCCCCCCACGACCCCCCATGTCCCCCCACGACCCCCCATGTCCCCCCATGTCCCCCCACGACCCCCCGGGCTCCCCACGTCCCCCAGGACTCCCCATGTCCCCCAGGGCTCGTCACGTCCCCCAGGGCCCCCCACGTCCCCCAGGGCTCCCCACGTCTCCCAGGGCCCCCCACGATCCTCAGGGCCCCCCACGTCCCCCAGGACCCCCCATGTCCCCCAGGGCTCCCCACGCCTCCCAGGGCTCGTCACGTCCCCCAGGGCCCCCCACGTCCCCCAGGGCTCCCCACGTCCCCCAGGCCCCCACATGTCCCCCAGGGCTCCCCACGCCCCCCAGGGCTCGTCACGTCCCCCAGGGCCCCCCATGTCCCCCAGGGCTCCCCACGTCCCCCAGGGCCCCCCATGTCCCCCAGGGCTCCCCACGCCCCCCAGGGCTCGTCACGTCCCCCAGGGTCCCACTTACCTCCATGGCGACGCGCCATCCCTGCATGGCCGAGACGCCGAAGGAGAGGCGGCCCGAGCTGCGCTCCCACGACTCCTTCTCCACGTTGGGCTGCGTCAGGTAGGCGCCCATGGCGGCGGCACGGAGACCGAGGGGGGGACTTGGGGGGTCCGGAGCGGGGCTCCCTGGTCGCGGTGCACGTGGCCGCTCCTCGGTACGGGGCCACAAAGCCGAGGCGGCGGCGGCGGAGAAGGAGGAGGCGGCGGTGGGATCAGGACGTGACGTCACTTCTTCTAAAGGGCGTCACGCGGTGTCTGGATTTGGTTCCATGACGTCATGACACGTGAGGAATCAGTATCGCGACGTCACGCTGTGGCAATAGCCGGTGGTGACGTCAAATGTGTCATGCGAAATGACGTAGCCGTCCCCAAAGGTGTTGGGGGGAGCGGGTGGGCGACACGTCAACAGGTCCACGCCCTCACGTGCAAGGCGGCGGTGGTCAAGGCACAACTCTGCAACGTGGAGATGCCTCCACTAGGGGGCGCCTCCACTAGGGGGCGCCTCCACTAGGGGGCGCCTCCACTAGGGGGCGCCTCCACTAGGGGGCGCCTCCACTAGGGGGCGCCTCCACTAGGGGGCGACTCCACGTGGGGCGCCTCCACCAGGAGCTGTATTCTTGGTTCTTTCGGTAAAGTCACGTAGAAGAAAATTTTCTTGCTGTGGATTTCACACCTGATGATGATTGCGTGACTGTACCGAAAGAACCAATAATATAAATCCCTGCAGTCACGAAAACGTTAAATCAAAATGTATGTGGAGCTGGTTGAAACTCTGGTGAAGAACTACGGCACAATGGGCTGTAGGATGTCCCTCAAAGTCCATGTCCTTGATGCTCATCTTGATAAATTCAAGGAGAACATGGGAGCGTACTCGGAGGAGCTAAGCGAGCGCTTCCACTAGGATATACTGGACTGTGAACGCCGCTACCAAGGACAGTACAACGAGAACATGATGGGAGACTACATTTGGGGGCTGAATCATGAAAGTGATTTCCAGTATGATCGTAAATCGCGAAAAATTACTCACTTCTTAATCTTTTGTAGTAATTTTTGGATTACTTTAGTATAAACACATGTTAATTTGGATCCATATTTTTTTCTGACTTTGTGAACGAAAAGAGACACATTCGCCCGTTTTCTCATTAAAAATAGGTCAATTTCTAAATATCACTGTCCTGGTCACAAAAGCAAAGTTTGTGGGGAATAATAGCAATTTTCTATACTTGTTAGGCATAAGCAATTACGAAATAACACTTACTACCCAGGAACAAAAATTGTATGACATAGTGATATCAGAGACCCAGATCGAGAAGTCATCATGTGCGGCTAAAGTCGTTGATACAATCGAACCTCCTCGCCAGCGCGTACGAGCCTTACAGCTGCTGCTGCTACAGGGTAGAACACGCGGCGACTTCCGAGATCTGCCCTCACGGTCTCCCACCACCCGCTGAGGTCCTGGCCCTTGGTCGCTGGGCACGTGGAGACCGCTCCAATGCCCGTCTCGGCAACGGGCCCTCACCCATCCTGCACGGGTCCCACCCAGCGCGGCCGTTTGTCGCATCTCCAACTCACCGGCCGTGTCTTCTTGCGGGCTTCTGCATGGATTCTGGCACCCGTCTCAAAACACCTGTATTCCTCAAATGCCATTTGTTCTATATACACTCAAACTCACCTATCCTCTCTTACAAAGTGGTGTCCATAGGCGACGCGGATTCCTCCACCTGTGACGCGCGACCGCACCTGTGCACGTGCAGGCATCGGGACAGATGCGACCACGCGGGTGAAAGTTCATCCGAGTTTATTTTCCTCCATAGCCAGGCCACAGAGTCCGCTCATGGCACAAGGACGGACAGCGGGGACACGGGGATGCAATTAAAACGAAGACGAAGATAACGATAAGAGACGCCCGGAGCAATCCGGGAAAACCCGCGGCAGGGAGAGAAGGGGAAGGGCAGCTCAAAGGCAAGGGCAGCTTGTATGTAGGCAAGGGCAGCTTGTATGTAGGCAAGGGCAGCTTGTATGTAGGCAAGGGCAGCTTGTATGTAGGCAAGGGCAGCTTGTATGTAGGCAAGGGCAGCTTGTATGTAGGCAAGGGCAGTGCATTCCGGGGAAGGGCAGCTCGTACCAGGGAAAGGCAGCTGATAGCACATAAGGGCAATCCCTTACAGGGAACGGACACTGATGTCATGGAAGGACATTCGTACAAGATAAGGGCAGCTGGAAATGGCAGCTCACACGAGGCAGGGAAACCACGGTATAGTTGTGCAAAACTCTGAATGATTGAGCCCCACATTCTCGTGTTACCCATCGTCGTGACGCGGTCATTGCAGCGATCGCGATGATATTGCAGCGTGCGGGATGAGAGGGGCACTCACGTCTTGACAGGATGCAGGCCCCCAGCAGCATCCTGCCAACCTCACCAGACATTCACCACTCTCACCAGATTCTCCGTATTCGTACCACTCGCCAGCATTTCACCGGATTCTCACCACACTCACGCGACCTCTCCTGCTAGCGCGTAGGGACTGCACTCGTGACTCGGGTATCACGGCACCGTCACAGTCGTGCGACTGACGTCAACGCGAACTTGGCACCAACTGCGGGGCGAATGATTCACTGGGCAGAGAGGCAGTTTCCTGCTCGCGTTGAGCTTTGACGTGGGACTCAAGGCTCGTTTCTATGGCGGGGGCGAGGCTATCCAGCGGACAACCACTGTTGACTTTCTCACTGTGTGGTGCTCATTTCACGGACCTCGTGGGTGCGAGACGCTCGCTCGACCGCTGCGCCACGGGGCCGGGTTACGACACGACCCGGCGTGCACCGATGTTACCACTAGATGGCAGACACATCACGCGTTTCAATCTGCTGGCATGGCACCTTTGCAAGATTGCACATACAGTACTAGCAGCAAGTTGTTGCTGTTGTTTATGTTTCGTCGTGAGCGTGTGGACAAGTGGAACGGAACAAAGAATAAAGCCCCAATACAGTGACGACTGCGAGTTGTGCAGTTTGTGAATGGGTGGATCAGATGCAATCGGAACATGTGCCAAGATGACAGATGTGCGAGTCCTGGTTGAGACAAACTCCGGGCCACACGACTCGTGTTGAGCCCTGAGTATAGACAACAGGCGGGTAACAATGTACGCACGATGATGGCCACGTTGGGTAAGCTGTTAACTCCTGCCTCGCCCTCCAGACTCCTGTGTGGAGGCAGTGAATGTCGCCTCGTCCCGCATCACCACCGCCGATGAAACCCGGATCAATCCTGATCCAGGAGGCGAGTGCTTGAACACCGAATGGAAACACCCGGGCTCTCCGGCAGGGCTTAAAACCAAGTCCCCTGCTGGAAACTTTAGAAAATAAAAAAATATGGACATGCAAGGCGCGATAGAATTTGGTTTCCAGGAAAGTCAACAAGGTGCAGTCAGCATCGTGATCTGTCCGAGAACCACAGGCTGACATTTGTCAGAAACCCCACGAGACTGTCGAGGAGGGCAGCGGCGTTCAGCACGGGAAGATCTCGGCCGTCCGGCACACAGCATGGAGCCAGCCCCTTCGCACTGCCATCTGTGGGGACCTCTGAGACAGGCGGAGGAGCGTGGACAGCGGTTCGACAACTGCTCACTCCCAAGAAAGGCAACGTCGTCCATTGCTATGTTCAAACTCGTTCGCCTGCGAATGGCTAAGCTGCCATGCAGCGGATTGCTTCCATGCCTCTGTCGTATCTTTGACAGTGAAGGGGCGGGAAGGAAGCGATGCAGTCTTGACTTGGGCACCAACCACGCGGCTTCAATGCATGAGGAATTTCGTGGCTGCTGGGACGAGTGCGAATGCTCGTGTTTCTTAGTGAATGCTCGTGTTTCTTAGTGAAAAGCCCTCACATCGATTGGCAGGTGCGTGTCGGTGTCGTTCACGGCACGGTCAGTGTGACCGGTGTCATGGCCCGTATTGAAGGTGCGAGTGGCACAGAGCGATGCGTGTAGTGACACGTGTAGTGAGTTACACGTGTAGTGAGGGATGTGTAGTGAGTGATGTGTAGTGAGATACGTGTAGTGAGGGATGTGTAGTGAGGGATGTGTAGTGAGGGATTTGTGTAGTGAGGGATGTGTGTAGTGAGTGAGGGACATGTGGCCAGTGGTGGGTGGTAGAGTGGCTCGAATCATCACGCTTCACACAATATTTAATGCAGCTTGGCTCAGCCTATCATCATTGTTTTGGGGCCACTCAAATGAGCACAACGTTGTACACATCATGGAATCCTATAGACCGGGCTTCTCCACAGCAACGCGGAAATTCCTCCGGTGGTTCTGTATAACGGACGTGAGCGTGGAGCCAATGAGAGCGACCCAGCTGGCGAGAGTGACTTGAGAACCGATGGAGTCCATACTGCACTCTCACCCTACGGCTGCCCCTCGTGCGGACTCAAACATTGAGCGTTAATCAGTGGCATGCGACTGCGTGTCTCCATGTGTCATCGTGCGTGTCTGTGTGTCGTGGTTGACACACAATGCGCTACATTTTTGCCCATCGTGCACCACAAACCTTGCCCGACCTCTCTGTGGTCCGGCACGAGTTGTGTAAACGTCGGCACTGGGGAGGCCTTGGTGGCCGAGCGTGCATCGTGCCGACCCCACCACATCGCGCCTTAGTTGGCGCTCGCCGGCCGTGCTCCGTAAGGCCGGCGGGTGTCTGTGAGCGTAGCCACGAGTCTCTCTCGGCCGAGATCACCGTCGCGAGGCGTCCGCTCTGGAGACTCGGGGAGAGGGGGGGGGAGCTTCAGTGCAAAGTTGGGCCCCGGGTGCTGGGGCTCGGAGGTTAAGGCAGGGCCCCCACGGCTCCCTGGCGCACCTCTTGGAGGCGCGCCGCACGCCTCGTCTGTGGCGAATGCGGCCGTAAACAGTGGAACGCGTACAATTTGCGTAAATAAAAAATATACAAATATATATAGAGAGAAAGAGAGAGAGAAAGAAAGAGCACTTTCGTGTGAAACATACTCGGACACAAACAGTGCAGGCAAAGGTGGTGGCTGTGCAGCCTGAGAGGGAGGAGGGGGGCAGAGAGGGAGGCACAGAGATGAAGGGGAGGAGGGAGGCAGGATCCATCGGCATCCCTCACAGCGAGACGCCTCCACCACTTCGTGTGAACGGCTCCTGCTGCTGCCACTTCGTCGCGCTCTGCAGGTGTCACGGGGGGCTTGTGGTGACGGGGGCAGCCACGGGGGGAGGGAGTCTGTGAGCCAAGGCAGATATCTCACTCGTTGGTACACCACCAGATGTGGAATAGCTTTAGTAACTTTAGTAGTTCCAATATATGTACGTGAATTACTCGATAACCGTTTGATATGAGTGGGGTTATCAGGTAATTAACTAGTGTTTGCGGTACGTTTTGATACCTAGGGTGTTACCGGTTTCTGATTTGGCTCACGGACCAAGGGGAGAGGAGGCTGCGTCACTCACCGCACATCCCTCGGGGTGGTTTCCCTTTCGACGCCTCCCGCTCCGCGTGACCGACGCGGAGGCGTTTCACACAGCCAAGTGCAGGCGGTGCCTGGGTCACAAAACATTTCGGACCTCGCGCCATCCTGCCGACCCTGCTGGCTGACACGGCGGTGGGCATGCAGATTCTTAAGCCCGGTTACCGCATTCTAATTAGCGAAGCCAATTTAACGCCGCCGGCGAGCGTGCTCCCGGCTCCGAGCGCAGCCCTGTCCTCGCACGCCGGGTTCCGCGAGGGGGTCACCGCCCCTCTGCTCAAGTCCCCGCTCCTCGCACCTAGAGCTCCTCGCGGCCACCCGGGTCGGTCCCCGAGGAAGGCCTCTCTTCGACGGGCGACCCAATGAGTGGGCCGTCTGGCGAGCCGGCCGATGGGCAGGTGGATGGACTGCTGCGCTGGCTAGAGGCTGGAAAGCCCGGGGGGCTGGTTCGTAGGCAGGCTGGTGGGCTGGCATGCGGACTGATGTAGAGGGCGCTTTGTGGGCTAGAATAGGGACTGGAGAGCTGGCTGCCGTGCCTGTTGGCATTTGGGCTATCGTGCGGGCTGGCGTGTGGGCTGGCGTGCCGGTTGGCATTTGGGCTAACACGAGGGCTAACGTGCGGGCTGGCGTGCAGGCCGGGAGGCGGGCTAGCGGGCGGGCTGGCAGGCGGGCTGGCCGGAGTGGCGGGCGGAGGGCGGTGCAGGCCGCGCTGGATGTGGGTTGCAAAGTCGTACTTGTCGGCGCAGGCGTAGGCGCAGATAGCGCAGTGGAAGGGGCCTCCGTCACCGTGGCAGCTCATGTGCAGCGCATGCAGCACAGCATCCAGAAAGAGGACGCCGCAGTGCGGGCAGCGGGGAGCCTCGTCCTGCGTGCCCCTCTCCACCGTCGTTGCGCCGCCGTCGCCGCCGCCGTCGCCGCCGCCGCCGCGCAACCGTCGTCCCGGCGCCCCGCCACGCCCCTCCGCCTCCTCCGCCGGCGCTCGCTTCACCGCCAAGTCTAGCGGAGCATTGCTGATGCCGCCACTGGTGCTGGCGTCGGGGCAGGCGAGCGCCTGCGGTCCCAGCGCATAGGGGGGGTACGCCGGGTCCCAGGGCAGGGACCCCGTGGGCTGCAGCACCAGCAGCTGAGCGGCGGGGCCCCCGCTCAGCGCCGAGCGGTACTTGGACCAGAAGCGCAGCCACTCGCTATCCGGGTAGGCGTAGGGTGGTGGTGCGGCGTGGCCTGGCGGGGCCGGCAGTCCGAGCCCCGGGAACTGGTACTTCTCTATGGGGCTGCCGGGCGGGGTGGCGCCCGCCCGCGCCGGTGGCCTCAGGTACTTCTCGATGGGGCTGCCCCGCTCGGACGAACCCCCGCCGTCCTCCGGGGGGCTGGTGCGACACAGCTGGTCCCCGGCCCGAAGGCCGCCTGGCCCTGCCGCCACCTGCGGCTGCTGCTGCCGCCGCTCCGAGCAGGGGCCGCTGCGACCTTCGGCCACGGAGAAGAGCGGCCTGGGCGGGCCAGGGTGGCAGGGCGGCGTGGCCACGCGGGGCGGGCGATCACCGTGTTTGCCGGGCGGGCCCTTGGTGGCCGCAGCCGCGCCAGCCCCGCCGGCGCCGCCGGCACCGCTAGCGCCACCGCCAACGCCGCTGCCGCTGCCGCCGCCAACACCGCTGCCAACGCCGCTGCCGCCGCCAACGCCGCTGCCGCCTGGGCCTCCGTCGTCAGTGGACGTCCACTTGAGTTGCCTGGCGGCGGCGGCGACGACATCCGTGGGCTCGGGGTGGACGCGCTTGCGTGTCCTCCGTCGGATGATCTGCTCACCGTTGCTGTGCTTGATGATGTTGAGGGGCCGTGGCGTCTGCGGTGGTGGGAGGGGTGCGTCGAGAGGGGCGGGGGCGGGGGCGGGGGCAAACGCCGGTGAGATTAGGCTCCAGCTGCCACGCGAGCGGATAGGCCCTCGTGGCGCGAGTGGGGCTGCCGGGACGCGAGAAGCGGGGGGGACCACGCCGCAAACCTTAACCGGCGCGGCGCCGCTCACCGCGTGCAATTTCTGGTAGAGGCCGCAGGCGTTGCACACGTAGCCGCCGCTCGCGTTCTTCCTCCACAGTGACGTCCGCGTCGTGAGGCAGTTGGCGCACGACACGCCCGCCCCGCGCCGCCTCTGCACCACGCACACGGAACCAGAGTCTCAAGGGGGGATGCCGGGGACCGTGGTCTGGGACCGCTGTTCCAGGCATCGCTGGTTTACCGGAGTAGGGGGCACATTACCTGTAGCCACAGCCATCGTGAGCAGTATTCTGGACATGGTGTGCCGGGTGTGGAAATGTTTTCTGGGTCACCAAACCTGGACAAACCCGGCTGGAATTGAGCCCTTAAGACAACTGGCAACCATGGTAGCCCTGTAGAGAAGATGGGAGACAAGCAGAGATCACAAGGGACCGTGTGCGATTTCCGACTACCACTGGGGACAACCTGTGGTCACGAAAACCAAATGAGGACCAAAAAGAACCACCAGGTGGCCGTGGGGCACCATGGAGACTACATGTGACCACTGAGCTTCGTGGGGTTTTCCAGGCCCCATGATGGAACCTTGAAGGCCACAGGGGCCCACTGAGAACCACGTGGACCCAACCAGGGACCCTGAGAAAGCACGACTCATCGTAGGGACCTCAGGTGTACCACAAGAGGCTACAGAGACCATGGGCGTCTACCGGGACAGTGGGACCCGCAGGCACCACGACCCGCCCAGCCGTACCCTCATGAGGGAGGGCAGCTCCTCCTTCATCTTGTGCTGTGGCTGCTGCTGCTGCTTCAGGTGCTGCTGAGTGCCAGCGATCGGCCGGTTGGCAGAGGAAATAGGCGGGGAGTTGGGTCCTGGTCGCTGCCGGGGCGGCTGTTCAGGGGTCAGAGTTAGGGGTCCCAAGGCCTCGTGGGGCCTCTGCAGGGCCCTCAGGGCTGGCTGCGATGCGAGCGGGGGGTCCAGGCCAGCGTTGGGGCCCGAGCGGGGAGGCCCGTCCACCTGGTGGCCCTGGGATGCGTGTTCCTCCAGCTCCGCCGAGTCATCCGTCACGAAGTCACAGTGGCCGCACTGCAGCCAGGAGTGGGTCCTCCTGACGAAAACATCACCACCATCACCACCCCCACCAACACCACTAATCTCACCACCACACTACCTCACCTATAGTCAGACCACCGACACTAACAGTGCAAACATTGCTAAGATCAACACCACTCCAATTAGCACGGTTGGTTACGTACGGTGCGAAAGAACTTCAACATACATACATACACTGACACCATAATCACAATCACCGACACACCACCATCACCACCACCTCACCTGTGAGATCTCCACCCATGAGGACCCTCACCTGTAGTGAGTGGTGAGGGCAGTCCTGTCGGCTGTCCTGAAGGCGCACTCCCGGCAATCCAGCAGGCGGCCCCCTCCTCCGTCTCCTCCGCGCGCGTCCCTGCCACCCCTGGGCTGCTGCTGCCCCCCGGGAGACTCGAGGCCGCCGGGGCAGCGGATCACCGAAGCCTGGCCCTCTCCACCCGCCGCACTCCAGGCCATCAGCTCGGCCGCCTCGGCCCCTCGGGGCCCCTCGGGGGCCCGCGGCGCTCCCCGCCCAGCTTCGGCCTCGCCGCACAGGCCACAGAGGCCGCACCACACGTAAACGGCGCCCGGCGTGCCGCCGTGGCCCGGGCAGGGGCCTCGCGTCACCGCCCCCTGGCCCTCGGCGTCGGCGACGGGGGGGGCCGCGCGGCCGGACATCCGAAGAGGAAGAGGAGGCGTCCTTGCCACCGACGCCGGGCCCCGAGCCAGCCTTCACCTTGCTGGGGTGAAGCGAGACGGCGTGGGCCTCCAGCTCAGCCGGGGAGCTGCCCAGGTAGGTGAAGTTGCAGAACTTGCAGCGGTAGTACTTGGAGTCGCCCTGACAGTCCGGGGTCTTGCGGCCGATGCCCACGTGAATTCCTCGGCACATCACCTGGGCAGGTAACGGGCGGGTGAGGGGCGGATGAGAGGTGGGCGAGAGGTAGGTGAGGTGTGGGCGAGTCAAGCGGGAGCACCGACGGAGCAGTGCAAATAGGGAAAAGGAAGCCATTCCATACACCTCTTCTGTAGCAGATGGACAGATAATATGCAGTCTGTGCAGGACCGCCCCGGCCCAAAACCACACTTGGGCTCTGCAAGCCTCTCCTCAGCACGCTGCCCTGCAAGGCGATGTTGAATAATCCTTGCCAGGATCTTTCCCGGCCTCACGTTGAGGGAGATGCACACAGCCCCGCCTACCCTGCTGCGGACCCCACCCACTCCTCAGGGAGCCACGCCCTTTGCCCGAACCGTGCATGAGGCCAGAACATTTTAAACGACTGACCAAAATCCGATTTTCGCAATGATGTTCGTATGTTTAACTTCTTTCGCACAGTACGTAGCCAACCGTGTTAATCAGAGGTGCGGAATGTGCGGCTGATGTCACATGCAATGAACCCGTCGATTTGCAATGTAGATGTGTGACAAATTGCATTCGCATTGCCCCTGGCCCTGCTCGGCCCCAAGCCAGTGGACATTGTTTTCTGCGACAGGGACCCTGCATGTGTCTCCTCGGACCCCGTTTTCTTTAGAAGTCCCCTGGAGGTACATAAACCTCTAGGTTAGACTCGCTCTTATATTACCTCTATTGCCCGAGATGTTTTATGTCAAATATCGTGATAATTGATGATACTTTAGTACATTTGGTATTCACGCCATTCTTGCAGCGCAAGGTGAACACAAAGGCGTGATGTTTCACAGACGAGTATAGTTCATGAGAGAGAGTGATGATGTTTTGTAGTTTTACCAAATTAAGAAATTTGAAAGTGTTTTTTTTATTTGGCAAATTTTAATGGTGACGCCAGCTCCTTTTCGAATGACGTTACATAATCTTTAACGTCCACTGTGAAGCAGATGACAAGGGTGAAGCTTCATACACGCGCAGTATTACCCAGGGCGGCCACTGGGTTTGGGTTCAAGTTAGAGTTCATACACGCTCAACATTAACCAGGGCGGACACTGGGTTAGGTTTTGGGTTAGGGTTCATTCACGTAAGTATTAACCAGGGCGGCCACTGGGCCTCGTGAAGCGGAGCCTGCATCGCCCCAACCTCCTGTGATCGCTTACTGTGCTCCATGACAATCTTGATTTGTACACCACTGCTGGGCATAGGCCCAAAATGTCTTGCTTAGCGCCTTAATCCACGGTACTTTCAAACAATCATTAAATTGCAAGCAAGATTATAGTGGTTAAAATAGTGGGGTTGTTATTTAAAGTGGTGTAGTTATGGTGATAGTTAAGAAGACAGGTAGGAATGGTTAAGGAGGGGTTGGGGTAGTGATAGTGGTTGGGGTAGTGATAGGGCTGGGGTAGTGATAGGGGTTGGGGTAGTGATAGGGGTTGGGGTAGTGATAGGGGTTGGGGTAGTTATAGGGGTTGGGGTAGTGATAGGGGTTGGGGTAGTGATAGGGGTTGGGGTAGTGATAGGGCTGGGGTAGTGATAGGGGTTGGGGTAGTGATAGGGGTTGGGGTAGTGATAGGGGTTGGGGTAGTGATAGGGCTGGGGTAGTGATAGGGGTTGGGGTAGTGATAGGGGTTGGGGTAGTGATAGGGGTTGGGGTAGTTTTAGGGGTTGGGGTAGTGATAGGGGTTGGGGTAGTGATAGGGGTTGGGGTAGTGATAGGGCTGGGGTAGTGATAGGGGTTGGGGTAGTGATAGGGGTTGGGGTAGTGATAGGGGTTGGGGTAGTGATAGGGCTGGGGTAGTGATAGGGGTTGGGGTAGTGATAGGGGTTGGGGTAGTGATAGGGGTTGGGGTAGTTATAGGGGTTGGGGTAGTGATAGGGGTTGGGGTAGTGATAGGGGTTGGGGTAGTGATAGGGCTGGGGTAGTGATAGGGGTTGGGGTAGTGATAGGGGTTGGGGTAGTGATAGGGATTAGGGTAGTGATAGGGGTTGGGGTAGTGATAGGGGTTGGGGTAGTGATAGGGGTTGGGGTAGTGATAGGGGTTGGGGTAGTGATAGGGATTGGGGTAGTGATAGGGGTTTGGGTAGTGATAGGGGTTGGGGTAGTGATAGGGGTTGGGGTAGTGATAGGGCTGGGGTAGTGATAGGGGTTGGGGTAGTGATAGGGGTTGGGGTAGGCCTGGTCATAGGGGCAGGAAGTAGCAGTAGCAGGATGGGCAAAGAAGAAGAGATGAGTTGTTTAAAGGAAGGAATGGCAACAGATTAGTGAAGATTATTGTTGTATGTGCTGCAATGGGAGTTGGTTCCAGTGAGGGGGAGCAAGAAAGGATAGAAATGAGGGAGTGAGGCTGGGCGCAGCACGAGGCAAGCAAGGAGAGGGGCGGTAAAGATTGGGAGCGTAGAGGATGGGATGGGGCACAGTACGGTATGAGAGAAGCAAGTGGTCAGCAACAACAGCACTATTAAAGTTATAATATATAAGAGGCAACACGCATCTTGAATCAAGCAAAGTCCTAATAAGTAAGGTAGTTGGGTTTATTTATGTTTAGCGATGAGAAGAACAATAAGGAGACGACTGACCACCGGTGAGCATGTGATGAGAGTGATTGGTTAGTGCTGTATTATAATCGATGGCCCTCACTGCTGCTTTACACTGAATGCGACTGGGTGCAGTCAGCACCAGCAGGATCCCAGCATCGGTCGAGCGTGGCCTCTGTTAATTGTCAGCGATTGATCAAAGCGAAATAATTTAGGAAAGAGCCATCGCCCCTACCTGGACATCATGGGCCCCCGGGCCCATGATGGCGCGTGGCCCGGTAGGGCCCACCTCTGGGACGCGGCGCGGGGCGCGGGGCCCCGCCGCCAGGACCCGGCTCCCGTCGGGGTCGGGGTCCCGGCCACGGGCGTGCAGGCCGAGGTGGAAGCGACGCACGTGCTTCACGAGGTCGGAGGGGTCACCGCCCAGGTAGCTGTAGCCGCAGGCGCCGCACGTGAAGTCCTGCAGCCGCGGCGTGGAGGCCGCGATGGCCGGCGCGCCCGCCGCCGGCGACCCTCCCCGGGCCTTCGCGTCGGGACCTCCCGGCGAGGGGCCACCCCCGGCGTCCTGCCCGGGCGGGGCCCCCGCGGGGTCGGGCCCGGCCTCGTCCCGGGACCCGGGCCCCTCCGGGGAGCCGGGCCGGTCGAGTTCGGGGCTCCAGGGACCCCCGACGCCACCCCGCGGGGCCGCGTCGGCGCGGTCGGCGAGGGGGTCCGAGGCCTCCCCGCCCGCGTGGCCCGGCTCGGCTGCGGCCTCCGGGTCCTCGGGGCCCGCGGGGGCCACCACGGTGCGCAGGGGCAGCGTCTTCTTGCGCACCATGGCCCCCCGGGGCCCACGTGGGGCAACTCAGGGCAGTGCCTGGGCAGGGGAGAGGGGAAGAGGGCAGTAGTGAGGGCCTGTGACGTGACCCCAGGTGGTGATCTCACTCGTGAGAGGCAAGGGGGGCCCCGATAGGGGCCCTCCAATCCCACATGACACTCCTAAGGCCTTGCAGTAGGGGACAGGGTCACGGTCATAATCTGGGTCGAAACGTTCAGGTCAGACTAGGAGTGTATCAAGCGGCTTCTCTCCCGTCCTCACCACCTCCTTCCTTGACTCAGCTCCTTCCTGTCTCACCAACTGGTTCCATCCCTCCCTACCCCCTCCCTCACTATCTCGTTCCTTCTCTCACCTCTTCCGCATATCAAAATATGCAATTGCACGATGACAATTGCATATTTTGGGAAAGAGGAAGAGAGGGTAGCGGTGGAGAGAGAGGAGGAAGATGAGGAAGAGATGATAAGGAGGAGGATGATGAGGAAGATAGGAGCAGGAGGAGGAGGAGCAGCGCTCTCGGGATGAGTGACTCAATTACGGGGAGGGTGCTTCTCTCACAATGGCCACCGCGTTGGTATTCAGGCCTCGCCTGCCCTGACATTCACGGGCGCTGCCGGGGCCCCGGGCCTCACAAAGGGCTCCTTATAAACACTGACATTAGCTTGGTGGCATGTGCGATCGCCTGCACCGCCCTCAAAGGAGACGAGCACCCCCCCCCCCCCCCATTCTAGTGCCATGAAAGCGCGGGGGGGGGGGGGCGCTCCATTACGTGCGCACCGGCTTCCAGCCTCCCCCGGCCCAGGTCTCAGATCCTACATCCCAGTTCCCGAATGACGGATCATCACCTTGGGTCCCAGATCCCGAATTCAATATCCCACGTGTATTATGGCAGATCCCAGGCCTCAACATTTCAAATCTCAATCATAGGGCCTAGATATCATATCCCAGGTTCACAATCACTTGAGATTGTGTCCGTAGTAGTGAATTACAATCGCAGTGTAATTGTTATGTCAGATGACAATACCGCTGTGATTATAATTCCCCCCAGGTCTGAATTTCAGAATGCAGCTTTAGATCCTCAATCCCAGATTCACCACCCAGGTGCCAGATCCCAGTGGCAAGCCCACAGATTGTGAATATCGCATCATAGTCAGCAGCATGAATCGCTCACGGCGTCCATTGCTACCGGGCACAGCACCTCAGTGCCAGATTCAGAATCCCAGTCGAAGATCCCCAAATCACCGGGACCCCTCTCACTGCGCAACATCACCCCACATCACGGGCAGCAAAGGGAAGGAATAAATTACGGTTGAGGGCTCCAGATGAATGATTGAAGAAGGCAGGGAATGAGTGGAGGGAATGAGTGGATTGGAGGAGGGAGGAGCCCCAGGTGGAGAAGTGAGTGAACGAATGGAAGGCATGAATCAGGGTGTGTTTGCCTCGTGAGCGTGCATCTTGTGTGTTCACCGCTTCCCCATGGAAACGGCACAAGAGGCGCTTTGTGGCGCCCGGGCCGAGAGAGAAGTGGGGAGGGGGACATAAACACACACAGGAACACACATAGACACACACACACCCACATATATACACCGACATATATACAGAGACAAAGATTCCTCATATAGCCTCAACAGACTAGGGACAAATGCGGTTGGCGAGCACCTATGAAGTCTGGCACGGCACACGATGTGGTGGGTGGTCAGCACCACGCTCGGTCGCCCAAGTCTCCCTAGTGGCGATAATTACACACCGCACCAGGTACTCATTTGAAGCTGAATCGACCTAGGGGAGGCCCAGGGCCCGTTCAAATAATCGTTACTGGTATTGACTGTGAGCAGGAATCGAAACCGGTTCACTGGGTTCATAGCGCAGCACGCTAACCACTTTGCGACCGCTCCCCGCTGACATACACACAAAGAGACACCCACCCTGTGCCCTGCACTGACAAACTGACGCCCTGTACCGAGACACAGACTCCTAAAGACAAAAATCCCCGTACAGCCTTCAGCAGAATGTTGGAGAAAGTGCTGTTAGCGAGTACCTAGAAATGCCGGCACGGCACACGAGGGGGTGGGTGGCCAGCACCACGTCCGGCCACCTTTGTCTCCCCAGTAGCGATGTTTACACACCGCATAGACTCCGTGCACTGAGACACAGAGACACCCTGCACTTAGACACAGAGACACAGAGACACCCTGCACTGGGACACAGAGACACAGAGACACCCTGCACTGAGACACTGAGACACAGAGACACCCTGCACTGAGACACAGAAACACCCTGCACTGAGACACCCTGCACTGAGACACTGAGACACAGAGACACCCTGCACTGAGACACTGAGACACAGAGACACCCTGCACTGAGACACTGAGACACAGAGACTCCCTGCACTGAGACACAGAGACACTGGACACAGAGACACTGGACACAGAGACACCCTGCACTGAGACTCCCTGCACTGATACACAGAGACACTGGACACAGAGACACCCTGCACAGAGACTCCCTGCACTGGGACACAGAGACTCCCTGCACTGGGACACAGAGACTCCCTGCACTGAGACTCCCTGCACTGGGACACAGAGACTCCCTGCACTGGGACACAGAGACTCCCTGCACTGAGACTCCCTGCACTGGGACACAGAGACTCCCTGCACTGGGACACAGAGACTCCCTGCACTGAGACACCCTGCAGTGAGACACAGAGACTCCCTGCAGAGTGAAGCCCGACAATGAGATACCCGCACCCTCCACTGTCACACCCTGGCCCTGCGGGGCCCGGAGTGAGAAAGAGAGACGCCCTGCCCTGAGACACAGAGACACAGAGACGCCCTGCACCGGGACACCCCGAGCCCTGGCCACGTCAGCGGCACCTGCTGCGAGACGGGGAGGGAGCGTTGCGGAGACTCGGTCGGTGTGGGGAGTGTTGGGGGAGTGTGGTGAGGAGGGAGCGATGGGGGGCAGAGGGAGTGTGGTGAGAGGGGGGTGTGTGGTGGGGAGTATTGAGGGAGTGTTGGGGGGGGGGTTCGTGCGGCGTGCAGGGGAGGGGGTGTGGAACAGAGGGAGGGAGGCAGTGGGGGAGGGAGGGGGGAGCGGTCCACACGCCGTCATTAAGACTGACGTCACCATCAATATGCTTCTCGCCGGACCCATTCATGAGCAGTGTCACGCACATTCGCACGCACATAGAGACACAACAACAACAACCACCGTTGGCGGTGACGTCACCACGGCACTTGTGCCAGGCTAGGTGCACCTTGAGGCCACGTGAAGTGCCGAACGCTCGCTGGAAGGTCAAGGGACAGACCCAGGTGCCCTGGCTTGACTGATTGAGGCGACTCGCAAATGCATCACCTGTGCTCCCCATTGTGCATAATCGCTGCAATCTTGTGACCGTCACTCATCTTCCCTCTGTTGTTGTTGGAGGGCGACTGCCTCCAACTAACATCCTTCACGAGCCTCCTCCACAGAGGCCGATCTTGAATCAGCTGGTACCAGTAACCTCCTAGTCCGATCAGCTCCACATCCTCCTGTACCACATCAGCACATCTATTCTCTAGTCAGTGCCGCGCCCGTTTACTCCTCTATCCGTCCAAACATCAGCTGCCTGGGCATTCAGTGACTCGGCATGCGGGCTACATGACCCAACTGACGCAGTCTCGCCGGCCGGAGGCACTCACTTGATGGGACTGTGACAAAAACTTTCAAGGATATGTGAGCTCCTCACACAATCTAGTCTGGTTAAACCCAGGATGGATCGTAGGCACGCCAGCTTGAACGTTTCTAACAGGCTCAGATGCTCTATTAATCGGTCCATGTTTCGCAAGCATATATAAGAGAGGGCATAGATGTGGATGAGAAGTCCTAAGCTTCGTGTGTAGCGAATGGGCTAGATACCGTCCACACAGCATTACGCAGAAAAGATAATACCGCTCGACTGATTCGGTGTGAGACCTCCGCTGCCAAGCTAGAGCTGGCCATAAGCATGCTGGTCAATACACTTCTCAACTCTCTCTAGAACTGCTCCGTCACTCATGGGGAGTTGAGCTGGTGGAGTGATTTATGACATAGAATAACCAGGCAGGTGCTTACTTTTGGTTGGGCTGATGGTAAGATCCCATATATTAATGGCATGCTCCAGGTTCAGCCTCCGCAGAGTGCGCAGAAATTACCAGATCATGAGCATACACCACATGCATCTGTACCAGATAGGAATTCCTTCTCGAACTACGTGGTCGAAAAAGATGATTCACACTCATAGAGACACACAGACACACACACATGCATCCAGACAAGAACCAAAGATCCCCCTATAGACTTTAACAGACTGGTGGACAAGTGCTGTAAGCGAGCACGTATGAAGGCCGACACGGCACACGAAGGAGTAGGTGACCAACACCATGCCCGGCCACCGTTGTCTCTCCAATAATGATATTTACACATGGCACCAGTTACTCATTTAAGGCCAAATCGACCTAGGAGGCCCAGGACCGGTTCAAATATTCGCCACTGTTATTGGTCGCGAGCAGGAATCGAACCCGGGTCGCCGAGTTCATAACGCAGTGCGTTAACCACTGACCTACCGCTCCCCTTACACACAGACATGCAAATGTAACAAGATACACACGCGGGCACGCACTCACCACACGCACAGATGCACAAACTCACAAATATACACTGACACACAGATACTAAGATACACAGATAAAAACAACACACATATATAGATACACACTCGCATACATATACTCTCACACACACACATATACACATCTAAGTATACACAGAATCGTGCATAAAGGTCCCCTTATAGTCTGAACAGACTGTTGAGGCGAGTGTTGCAAGCGAGCACCTCTAACGCCTGGCACGACACACGAGGGGCAGGATGCACAGCCCCACGCCCGAGCATATTTGTCTCCCAAGTGCCGATGTTTATACAGCGGCTTCTCATTTAAGGCTTAGTCGACCTAGGGAAGCCCAGAACCGTTTCACACGCAGATTTCCAATGATTTCGATTTAAAGCTTTCGTGACTGCAGGGATTCATCTTCTTGGTTCTTTCTGTAAAGTCACGTAGAAGGGAAGTAATAAAATAATAAAAATAAAACATAATAAAATAATTCTCACGACGTTTCGGCTACAACGCAAGCAGCCGTCTTCAAGCTTGGCAGTGTCTCATTCTTCACATGAAGACGGCTGCTTGCGTTGTAGCCGAAACGTCGTGAAAATTATTTTATTATGTTTTATTTTTATTATTTTATTACTTCCCTTCTACGTGACTTTACCGAAAGAACCAAGAAGATGATTTCCAATGATGTTAGCCGTGGCCTGGAATCGAACCCAGGTCACCGGATTAATTGCGCAGACATACACGTGGTGCATATAAACAAGCGCACAAGTGCATCCCAAGCACAGGTACACGAGTGGCTGATGTCACCACATCCCTTGTGCCAGGCTAGGTGCACTTTGACGCCGTCATGTGAAGTGTGAAAAGCTCCCTGCTGCGTGTAAGCAAAGGTCACGGGACAGACCCGGGTGCTATCGGTTGACTGCTGTGCCAGGCGATATGCAGAAGGTCACGGGACAGACCCGGGTGCTGCTCTAGGTGACTGGCAGATGCACCTCCTGTGCTTCCCATTGTGTCAATTCGCACGCACACACACAGCATACTTGACATCACCCGCCACTTCTCCTCACCACATGACCCAACACTCACTAGATCTCTTAACAACATCACTCACTACCGCTCAACACTCACTATATAATGCATGTATGGTGAACTTCTTTCGCACCGTACGTAGCCCACCGTGCTAATCTCACCACGTCACTCACTACCTCTCCTCACATCACTCACTTTCATCTCCCCACCACATCACTCACCACAACCTTTACCACATCACTCACCACCTCTCTTAACGATGTCACTTACGACATCGCACGCTCCCCCTCTTCACCACATCACTCACCACTCACTCCATCTCCTTCTCACATCACTCACTGCCATTCACGACAGCTTCTCAGCACTCCGCTCGATACACAGACGTATCCCTCCCATAGCCTTCGTAGACTGTTGGGCTGAGTGCTGTTAGCGAGGAACATCTTTGAAGGCCAAGACGACACACGAAGACGCCTTTGTCTCCCTGACAGTGACGTTTTCACATATTGCACTTGGTACTCATTTGAGGCTGAGCCGACCTAGGGGAGGCCTAGGACCGGTTCAAAACATCGTCACTGATTTTGTCCGCGAGCGGGAATCGAACTCGGGTGGCCGGATTCGTAGCGCAGCGCGCTAACAGCTGCACTGCCGCTCCGACATCACTCACCACATCACTCACCACATCACTCACCACATCACTCACCACATCACTCACCGCAGATCCTCACCACAACATTAATCGTATCACTCACCACTCACCTCACCAGACCACTCACCACCTCCCCTCACCACACTCCTCACCACTCACCACCTCCCCTCACCAGACCACTCACCACTCACCACTCCCCTCACCAGACCACTCACCACTTCTCCTCACCACTCGCTCACCACTCACCAGACTACTCACCACACTACTCACCAGACCACTCACCACCACTCCTCACCACTCGCTCACGACTTCACTCACCGTAGGGACGAGCGCAGGAGTCGGTGTCAGGAGCCGAGATCGGGATGATGATAATCAGGGACGAGATTCGGGGATTCGGGAGGAGGGAGTCGAGCGGGAATCAGGGAGCGGGGCTCTTGCGAGAGGAGCGAGGGAGCTGCTGTCAGGACCGGGGATGGCAGCTCGGAGCCCGCGGACCGGGAGAGGGATCAGAGGTGAGGGATGAGGGATCAGAGGCGAGGGGTCGGGGATCAGGGAACCGCTGCGGAGACGCGAGCTCATGGCGGGGGCGGCGGTGGGGGCGGCGGAGGGGGTGGAGGGATCGTGGGGGGAGGGATCGGGGGGGGAGGGATCGGGGGGGGTGGTCCCGTGGCACGACTCGAGACGAGAACTGCGGAGAGAGGGGATCTGGGACTGTCGTGGAGAGGGGATGGAGATCGGGGATGTAGAGAGGGGATGGAGGCCAGGGAGGCGGCAGTCGGCGCGGCCTCGCCACTTTAAAGCGAGAAGAGAGCGGAAGCGCGGGGATACGCGACTCGGGCAGAGGCGGCGCGGGGGCGGAGAGGGCCGGGGGGGGCGGGGGGGGGGCATTAGTGAGTGTTGGGGGAGGAGGAGGAGGGAGGGAGGGAGGAGGAGGGGGGAGGGACCCATCCCACACAAGGGACACAGCCTCCTTAATGGGGTGGGAGGGGTGGACCCATCACAGCCTCTTTAATGAGCGGGGGGAGGGTGATGGAGGGAATCAGTTTTGCGGTGAGGGGGGGGGCAGTCGCCCCCCTTCCCCCCCGAGGGCAGAACACGGGGACCCGGCTCACAACCACGCCTAGGCCGCGCACCCCGACCAACACCTCGCTACTCACCACTCGCCTCGCACACCCCTCCACCACCACTCACCCCCCTCCACCACCACTCACCTCACACCCCCCTCCACCACCACTCACCCCCCTCCACCACCACTCACCTCACACCCTCCTCCACCACCACTCACCTCACACCCCCCACCACCACCACTCACCTCACCCCCCTCCACCACCACTCACCTCGCACACCCCTCCACCACCACCATCACTCACTTCTCGTCCTCACCTCACGCACCGACTCAGCTCGCTCACAACTCGCCGCGTCAAGATCGGGGGCTTAGTCGCCCGGGCGCGGTCCCAGATGAGAGCAGGAATGTTGATCACAGTACACACAATACACACCACACATAGTGCACACAATGCACACCACACAGTACACACAGTACACACACCACACACAGTACACACAGTACACACCCCACATACAGTACACACCACACAGTACACACAGTACACACCACACAGTACACACAGTACACACACCACACACAGTACACACAGTACACATAGTGCACACAGTGCACACAGTACACACAGTACACACAGTCACACCACACAGTACACACAGTACACACCACACAACATGCCCCGTTTGTGTAAACAAGTGCAGTCTCCAACTCTGATCATCCCCTGGCTCTCTCTACCGGCCTCTATGTGTACAGTGCTAGGAAGAAGGGCCGTTTCCCGAAGCGTCGCCTCGTTTTTTTTCTCTTTGAAAGACCGCGGTGTTGTTATTACCGAAGGCGTCAACTGAGAGTTGAGACGCCTCTCATCGAAAGCCCTCAACCCCTCCCCCCTCCCTGTCCTCTTCGCTCCCCCGCCCGTTCCCTCCCCGCCACCCCGCGGGGCTGGGAGGGGCCACCGCGCCCTCTCACGGGGGCAGCGCGTCCTCGTGCGGACACACACCTGGCCCAGGGGCATCGGGGACACGCACACACACACACGCACCTGTACACACCTGTACACACACACACACGCACACACCTGTACATACACATACACACCTGTACACACACACACCTGTACATACACACACACCTGTACACACACACGCACACACCTGTACATACACACCTGTACACACACACACCTGTACATACACACACACCTGTACACACACACCTGTACATACACACACACCTGTACATACACACACGGACCTGTACACACACACACACCTGTACTCACCCCTGTACATACACACACACAGACCTGTACACACACACACACCTGTGTGCACACACACACCTGTACACACACACACCTGTACACACACCTGTACACACACACACCTGTGCGCACACACCTGTACACACACATACACACCTGTACACACACACACCTGTACACACACACACCTGTACACACACACACCTGTACACACACGCACCTGTACACACACACCTGTACGCACACACCTGTGCGCACACACCTGTGTGCACACACACCGGTGTGCACACACACCTGTGCGCACACACACCTGTACACACACACCTCTGTGTGCACACGCCTCTACACAATACGTGTGCACCCACGAGTGACGGATTGCGGAGATGATGGTGATTGATGATGGTGATTGATGATGATGGTGATTGATGATGGTGGTGGTGATGATGGTGGTGATGATGGTGGTGGTGATGATGGTGGTGATGGTGCCACACGTGTACGCGGTGGTGCAGCGGTTTGCGCGCTGTCCTATGAACCCTGTGACCCGAGTTCGATTCCCGCTCTCGGCCATCATCAGTGACGATTATCTGAACCGGTCCTGGGCCTCTCCTTGGTCGACTCAGCCTCAAATGAGTACCTGGTGCGGTGTGTAAACATCGCCCCTGGGGAGACAGGCGTGGTGTTGGCGACCGACCCCTTCGTGTGCCGTTCCGGCCTTCATAGGTGCTCACTAACAGCACTTACCATAACAGTTTGTTAAAGGCTATACTGAGGACCTATGATGGTGATGATGGTGGTGGTGATGATGGTGGTGGTGATGATGGTGGTGGTGATGATGGTGGTGGTGGTGATGATGGTGGTGGTGATGATGATGATGGTGGTGGTGGTGATGGTGATGATGATGATGGTGGTCGTGGTGATGATGACGGTGATGATGGTGATGATGGTGGTGGTGATGATGGGGGTGATGATGGGGGTGGTGGTGATGGTGATGATGGTGGTGGTGGTGATGATGATGATGGTGGTGGTGGTGATGATGATGATGGTGGTGATGGTGATGATGATGATGGTGGTCGTGGTGATGATGACGGTGATGATGATGACGGTGATGATGGTGGTGGTGATGATGGGGGTGGTGGTGATGGTGATGATGGTGGTGGTGGTGATGATGATGATGGTGGTGGTGGTGGTGGTGATGATGATGGTGGTGGTGGTGATGATGATGGTGGTGGTGGTGGTGATGATGATGATGGTGGTGATGGGGGTGGTGGTGATGATGATGTTGGTGGTGGTAATGTTGATGATGGTGGTGGTGGTGGTGGTGATGGTGGTGGTGATGATGGTGGTGATGGAGGTGGTGGTGATGATGGTGGTGGTGATGGTGATGATGGTGGTAATGGTGATGATGGTGGTGGTGATGATGGTGGTGGTGATGATGATGGTGGTGATGGGGGTGGTGGTGATGATGGTGGTGGTGATGATGATGGTGGTCGTGGTGATGATGATGGTGATGATGGTGGTGATGATGGTGGTGATGATGGGGGTGGTGGTGATGATGATGGTGGTGGTGGTGATGATGGTAATGGTGGTGGTGATGATGGTGGTGGTGGTGATGATGGTGGTGGTGGTGGTGGTGATGATGGTGATGATGATGGTGGTGATGGGGGTGGTGATGATGGTGATGGTGGTGGTGATGGTGGTGGTGATGGTGGTAATGGTGATGATGGTGGTGATGATGATGGTGGTGGTTATGATGATGGTGGTGATGGGGATGGTGATGATGATGGTGGTGGTGATGGTAATGATGGTGTTGGTGATGCCCCACGCGTCTGCACGCCTGCGTACACGTACGTGTACACGCCCGCCTGCTCCCGCCCTGGAAGCTGCACACACCTGCGCCTACCTGCGCATACCTCTCCGCTGACTCAGCGGCCAGCAACGTGTGCACACGAGGGCGTATCGGCATTTCGACGGACGGTACGATGTCGAACGATACGACGATTATCGCGATGTGTCTCCCCATACACATTGCAATTGATGACATTTGCGTTTGTCTTGTGTGTAATGCTTTGCTGCCCTCCCAGGTCGAATGGAGACCGCCTTAACGTTACTCAACCGCACAAGCTGGAGGATGCCAGGATGAGCGGCATAGCCGCAGTCTGACACGTGCAAGGAGCCGCTCGCACAGCGGCGATGAAGCAAACCACTCGCGTGATGACGTCTAATTGTCGCCACTCATCACTGGCTCTGGCCCTGGTCAAGCCACTGCTGGATGAAGGCCTCCCCCAAGCCACCGACCCTGTCGCAACGGTCCTTCCATGCGATAATCCATCTAGCACTCGCACACGAGCTGATTCCATCGCTCCATCTCCCCGATGGACGTTCAACTTGGAAACTTTCCATCCATTGACTGCCACTCCGTCGCTATGCTTGACCATCGGTCATAATCTATTCTGGCCGTGACGCGCACTGAAAGCCCTTGCATGGCACAGCTCATTCGGCAAATATAGCACGAACCCAACAGAGGCGGGCCGGTCTAAACCAGGTCACCAATAAGTGCAACAAAATTCTTCTAATAAAATTGAGACCCAGGTGCCATGGGTTGACTGACTGAGATGACTGGCAGATGCAAAGCTGTGCCCCTCCTCTGCCAACTTGCTGTATTTTATCGGCCCGGCACTCCGCTTGTTGTTGTGAGCGTCGCTCCTCTGCCCTCCATTGTTGTTGGAGGGCGACTGCCTCCAACTGCCCAGTAGCGTCCTTAACGAGTCTCTTCCATACACAGGCCACATACACATCTCACACACACCTCACACACACCACACATACACCTCACACACACACACCTCACACACACCTCACACACATACACCTCACACACACACATCTCACACACACACCCCTCACACACACACTCCTGCATGCCACACGTACACACACTGCTCACACACACCTCACACACACACCTCACACACTCCTCACACCCACTTCACACACACCTCACACACACCTCACACACTCACACCTCACACACACACTCCTGCATGCCACACGTACACACACTGCTCACACACACACACCTCACACACACACCTCACACACACCACACACACATACACCTCACACACACCTCATACACACCTCACACACACCTCACACACACACACCTCACACACACCACACACACACACCTCACACACACACCTCACACACACCACACACCACACACACACACCTCACACACACCACCCACACACCTCACACACTCCTGCATGCCACACGTACACACACTGCTCACACACACACACCTCACACACACACCTCACACACACCACACACACATACACCTCACACACACACATCTCACACACACACACCTCACACACACACTCCTGCATGCCACACGTACACACACTGCTCACACACACACACCTCACACACACCTCACACACACCTCACACACACACACCTCACACACTCCTCACACACACCTCACACACACCTCACACACTCACACCTCACACACTCCTGCATGCCACACATACACACACTGCTCACACACACACCAAACACATACACAGGCCACACGCACTTCCTCACACACACACTCCTCACATACACAGACACTCCTCAAATACTCCTGCCACACGCACACTACGCACACACAGGCCACATACCCCCCCTCCTCCAGCCCCCCGGGTAAGGCCCCCCATGACTCTCGCTCCGCGAGCGGAAGCTCCTCGCGTGACCCAGACATAAAGCGGCGACTCCTCCTCGCCCTCCCCCCTCTTCCTCCTTCTCACCCCCCCCCCTCATCGCTCATCGTCCACTTCATCACCAATCTTCATCACTTATTCTCACTCCTCCTTTATCGCAGATCACAACATCCTTATCCATATCTTCTTTTTTTAAGGCGGTCTCCATCGCTTCAATTCACTGAATTTCAACGCTCATCCTCTACCGCCTCACTCCTCCTCATCACTCATTCTCATAACTCGTCACCTCTCTGCCAATCGAGCCGACGTCTACCATTACACAAGGACGACGTAACCCCCTCTCTTCGCCCCAATCCCTCACCTTGATGATGAAGGGAAGGATGGAGATGAGGATGAAGAGGATGTAGAGGATAGAGGGGTATGAAGAGGAGGATGGAGAAGAGGAAGTCAACGAGGAGGATGGAGAGGGCGACCGAGCCAGCGCCTGTGCCAGGAGACCGCTTGGCGCAGCTCCAGTCTTCCTCAGAATATTTCAACTCACCCACTAAGTCACCCACTACTCACCCACTCACCTACTAACACACCCACGCATCTACTCACCCCACACCTCGCCCATTCACTCACCCATCTACTCACGATCTCACTCACCTCCTCACTCAGTTTTGAATTGACACCTCACTGAGGGGGCTGAATGTGGCCAGGGCTTCGCTGTGGCGTCTGGGATCCAGCTTCTGCGTGTGGTGTCCAAGTGCGGGATCCAGAAACCCAAATATGGACGGGGATCAGAGGTCCGAACGGGGTCCGATGAGAGGGTTTTGGGGTCCTAGGAGTGGAGTTTGGGGGTCCTAGGAGTGGAGTTTGGGGGTCCTAGGAGTGGAGTTTGGGGGTCCTAGGAGTGGAGTTTGGGGGTCCTAGGAGTGGAGTTTGGGGGTCCAAGGAGTGGAGTTTGGGGGTTTTAGGAGTGGAGTAGGGGGTCCGAGGAGTGGAGTTTGGGGGTCCTAGGAGTGGAGTTTGGGGGTCCTAGGAGTGGAGTTTGGGGGTCCGAGGAGTGGAGTTTGGGGGTCCTAGGAGTGGAGTTTGGGGGTCCAAGGAGTGGAGTTTGGGGGTCCTAGGAGTGGAGTTTGGGGGTCCGAGGAGTAGAGTTTGGGGGTCCTAGGAGTGGAGTTTGGGGGTCCAAGGAGTGGAGTTTGGGGGTCCTAGGAGTGGAGTTTGGGGGTCCGAGGAGTGGAGTTTGGGGGTCCTAGGAGTGGAGTTTGGGGGTCCAAGGAGTGGAGTTTGGGGGTCCTAGGAGTGGAGTTTGGGGGTCCAAGGAGTGGAGTTTGGGGGTCCTAGGAGTGGAGTTTGGGGGTCCTAGGAGTGGAGTTTGGGGGTCCTAGGAGTGGAGTTTGGGGGTCCAAGGAGTGGAGTTTGGGGGTTTTAGGAGTGGAGTTTGGGGGTCCTAGGAGTGGAGTTTGGGGGTCCGAGGAGTAGAGTTTGGGGGTTCGAGGAGTGGAGTTTGGGGGTCCTAGGAGTGGAGTTTGGGGGTCCCAGGAGTGGAGTTTGGGGGTTCGAGGAGTGCAGTTTGGGGGTCCTAGGAGTGGAGTTTGGGGGTCCTAGGAGTGGAGTTTGGGGGTCCTAGGAGTGGAGTTTGGGGGTCCTAGGAGTGGAGTTTGGGGGTCCAAGGAGTGGAGTTTGGGGGTCCTAGGAGTGGAGTTTGGGGGTCCAAGGAGTGGAGTTTGGGGGTCCAAGGAGTGGAGTTTGGGGGTCCTAGGAGTGGAGTTTGGGGGTCCAAGGAGTGGAGTTTGGGGGTCCGAGGAGTGGAGTTTGGGGGTCCTAGGAGTGGAGTTTGGGGGTCCAAGGAGTGGAGTTTGGGGGTCCTAGGAGTGGAGTTTGGGGGTCCGAGGAGTGGAGTTTGGGGGTTCTAGGAGTGGAGTTTGGGGGTCCTAGGAGTGCAGTTTGGGGGTCCTAGGAGTGGAGTTTGGGGGGAGTGGAGTTTGGGGGTCCAAGGAGTGGAGTTTGGGGGTCCGAGGAGTGGAGTTTGGGGGGAGTGGAGTTTGGGGGTCCTAGGAGTGGAGTTTGGTGTCCACAAAGGAGTGGAGTCTGGGGGTGCGAGGGCGGGGGGGGCTCTGCGTCCCAGCCGCACGTGGGCCCGCACACACACAGGAGCTTTTGTTATCGGAGCGAAATGGAAACGAGGGGGGAGGGGGCGAGAGGCGGGGGTGGGGGACGCGGCCTCTGGAAACATCTGGTCTCGAGGAAGCCCAGGGGAGGGGGTGAGGGGAGGTGAGGGATGGGGGGGGGGCAATGAGGTGAGGAAAGGGGGTGAGTTTAGAGGGGGGGAAGGGAGTGGGGGTGAGGATATGTGAGGGATGGGGGGGGGGTGAGCGGATCTCGTGCTAAGACCGCCACGACAGGCGTAGGGCGCTGGGGGATCTCGAGTGAGTGTACCAGTGAGTGGGTGAGCAAGTGGGTGAGTGCTGAGTGAGCGGATGAGCACCGTGGAACCTCAAGGGGAACCGGGGGATCCCAATGGGGATCTGTAGCTGGAGGGGGCACGAGGTGCGTGAGGTGCATGAGGTGCGTGCAGGACGGTAGCGGGGTGTGTGATGCGAGGGGTGTGGAGTGCGGTGGTTACGTAGAGTTGTGGTGTGTATTCTGGTGTATAGTGGTGAGTGTTGGTGAGGTCGTGGTGAGGTAATGGTGAGTGTTTGTGAGGTAGTGGTGAGTGGTGAGGTAGTGGTGAGTGGTGAGGTAGTGGTGAGTGATGGTGAGCTGGTGGTGAGGTAGTGGTGAGTGGTGAGGTAGTGGTGAGTGGTGAGGTAGTGGTGAGTGTTGGTGAGGTAGTGGTGAGTGTTGGTGAACTAGTGGTGAGGTAGTGGTGAGTGTTGGTGAGGTAGTGGTGAGTGGTGAGGTAGTGGTGAGTGGTGAGGTAGTGGTGAGTGTTGGTGAGGTAGTGGTGAGGTAGTGGTGAGTGGTGAGGTAGTGGTGAGTGTTGGTGAGGTAGTGGTGAGGTAGTGGTGAGGTAGTGGTAAGTGGTGAGGTAGTGGTGAGTGTTGGTGAGGTAGTGGTGAGGTAGTGGTGAGTGGTGAGGTAGTGGTGATGTAGTGGTGAGTGGTGAGGTAGTGGTGAGTGATGGTGAGGTAGTGGTGAGGTAGTGGTGAGTGGTGAGGTAGTGGTGAGTGGTGAGGTAGTGGTGAGGTAGTGGTGAGTGGTGAGGTAGTGGTGAGTGATGAGGTAGTGGTGAGGTAGTGGTGAGTGACGGTGAGGTAGTGGTGAGGTAGTGGTGAGTGGTGAGGTAGTAGTGAGTGTTGGTGAGGTAGTGGTGAGGTAGTGGTGAGTGATGAGGTAGTGGTGAGGTAGTGGTGAGTGATGGTGAGGTAGTGGTGAGGTAGTGGTGAGTGGTGAGGTAGTAGTGAGTGTTGGTGAGGTAGTGGTGAGGTAGTGGTGAGTGGTGAGGTAGTGGTGAGGTAGTGGTGAGGTAGTGGTGAGTGGTGAGGTAGTGGTGAGGTAGTGGTGAGTGATGAGGTAGTGGTGAGGTAGTGGTGAGTGGTGAGGTAGTGGTGAGTGATGGTGAGGTAGTGGTGAGGTAGTGGTGAGTGGTGAGGTAGTAGTGAGTGTTGGTGAGGTAGTGGTGAGGTAGTGGTGAGTGGTGAGGTAGTGGTGAGGTAGTGGTGAGGTAGTGGTGAGTGGTGAGGTAGTGGTGAGGTAGTGGTGAGTGATGAGGTAGTGGTGAGGTAGTGGTGAGTGGTGAGGTAGTGATGAGTGATGGTGAGGTAGTGGTGAGGTAGTGGTGAGTGGTGAGGTAGTAGTGAGTGTTGGTGAGGTAGTGGTGAGGTAGTGGTGAGTGGTGAGGTAGTGGTGAGGTAGTGGTGAGGTAGTGGTGAGTGGTGAGGTAGTGGTGAGGTAGTAGTGAGTGGTGAGGTAGTGGTGAGGTAGTGGTGAGGTAGTGGTGAGTGGTGAGGTAGTGGTGAGGTAGTGGTGAGTGATGGTGAGGTAGTGGTGAGTGGTGAGGTAGTGGTGAGGTAGTGGTGAGTGGTGAGGTAGTGGTGAGGTAGTGGTGAGGTAGTGGTGAGTGATGGTGAGCGCACCCCCAGCCCCGTGCCGCCCTTGGCCGCGCTCTCCGCATTCCTGGGCCCGAGTGGAGCGCGGGGGGCTCGGGAGGAAACCCCGCGTCTAGACGGGGAGGGGGGGAGGGAGAGGGGGGGACCCGCGCGGGGGCTCCGAGTAGCGAACCTCGCGCCCCCTCCCCCTCCCTTCTCACCCCCCTCCCTTCCCCCCTCTCACCACGCCCCCTCCCCCTTAACAACCCCGACATCTCCTCACCACTGCTTCCCTCACCTCTCTTCCGCTCACCACACCTCACCGCTATCGCACCACACCTCTCCATTACCCTCGGCTCCTCTCTCCTCGCCCATTCTCACCCTCGCCCTCACCTCTACCGTGTACCCCTCTTCCTCCCCTCTTCCTCCCCTCTTACTCCCCTCATCTGCACCTCACCTGCACCTCACCTGCACCTCACCTGCGCCTCACCTGCACCTCACCTGCACCTCACCTGCGCCGCTCGTGCCGTGGGGAGATCTGGGAGGAGGGTCCCGGGGAGACCCGGGAGGCTGAAATTGCGAGGGAGCGGCGTTCTCGATGCCACGACCCCACAGACGGGAGGGACCGTGCTCAGGAAGGGGCCATGGCGAGAGTAGCGAGGGGACTCTAGCCCAGGTCTCTGTGAACACGAGCAGATCCTCGTGTCAGTCTCCACTGCTGGATGGGGGGGGGGGGCTTCCCACGCCGTGCGGGGTCGTGATGTTTATATTTGACCATACTTCACCGCGCTGGGCGGCACTGCTTGAAGGCGAGGAGCATAGCCGGGTCAGCATCGTGCAGCACAACGGCGAAGGTCTCCCACATAACCCCCCGTTGGTGGCCCCAGCAGCCACCAGCAGCCCCCCAACAGCCCCCCAGCAGCCCTCAACAGCCCCCCAACAGCCCCCCAGCAGCCCCCCAACAGCCCCCCACCACGAGCCGTGCGGCTCCGCCAGGCTGGGCCCCCGGGCGAATCGCGGGCGATTTGATCGCAGGGGAAAACAATCTCCACTCACCAGGTGCTCTCACCCCCACCACGGGCCTCCTCACCCACAGACTCCTCACCTCCCCATCTCTTCTCTTCTCTTCTCCCCCGAAAACCTCCTCGACCCCATCCCTCGCCCCCATCCCTCGCCCCCATCTCTCACCCCTTGTATCCCCTCCCCTCCGCATATCTATTGATATTATTATTGGTGTTTTTGTTTATGCACAGCTCAGTGTTTATGATAGTTGTTACAATGATTTATTTTAGTCTATTTGCAGTGCACATATTTTTTTTACTTATTCGTTTCTGTTATCAATGCTGCTACACGTGTTGTGTTTACGGATAAAACCAAATGCATTGAGGCATTAGTGCTCATCTCTTTGTTACAGTCCTGAGCCAGTTATGGAAATTCCATATTCTTATGGCAGGGATGAGGCTATCCACAGGACAAAAACTGTTGATATTCCCCACAAAGTGTTACTAATTGTATCGCCCCTTCAGAGGGATGATGGGCTGAGTCAACCTCCAACCAGGATTGGAACTCGCAACCTTCTGCTGACGAGCCGCTCGCTCCACTGCTAAGCCACCGGCCTTGAGGAATGGAGATCGGAGAAGGGAGCAGGAGACCACCACCATCATCAACTACTATCGCCACCGCCACCGCCATCGACTGTAGGGCCAAAGGCTATTAGCGAGCACCGATGAGCGGGAATCGACCTCGGGTAGGCGGGTTTGTAGCGCAGCGCGCTAACCGCTACACTACCGCGCCCCACCACTACGATCAACACCATCATCACCAATATCACCACCATCAACAACCACTACGATCAACACCATCATCACTGCCCCACGTCTCACCTGTTCCTCGGTGACGTCGCGGGCTCATTGAGCTAGGCTGAAGCGAATCTGTTCATTCATCACGGTGGTTGGGGGGGGAGTTCGAGGTGAGGGGGGGGGGGCACGCGGCTGTTACCCATTAGTGTAATTAGGCAAGGCGACGCTAATTGCACCGCCTAATAACGACAGGGAGCTGCTGTGCAGGGCCCGGCGACCCAGACGCGCCTCCTCCTCACTGCCCCACCCGGGAGCACTCGCACACACGCACGATGCCTCGCACACTCACACGCGAAGACAAAGATCCCCCGTGTAGCCTTAACAGACTGTAGAGGCCTTCAGTGGGGCCCCTGATGGTCTTCAGTGGGGCCCTGACGGCCTTCAGTGGGGCCCTGACGGCCTTCAGTGAGGCCCTGACGACCTTCAGTGAGGCCCTGACGACCTTCAGTGGGGCCCTGACGGCCTTCAGTGGGGCCCTGACGGCCTTCAGTGGGGCCCTGACGGCCTTCAGTGGGGCCCTGACGGCCTTCAGTGGGGCCCCTGATGGTCTTCAGTGGGGCCCTGACGGCCTTCAGTGGGGCCCTGACGGCCTTCAGTGAGGCCCTGACGACCTTCAGTGGGGCCCTGACGGCCTTCAGTGGGGCCCTGACGGCCTTCAGTGGGGCCCTGACGGCCTTCAGTGAGGCCCTGACGGCCTTCAGTGAGGCCCTGACGACCTTCAGTGAGGCCCTGACGGCCTTCAGTGAGGCCCTGACGGCCTTCAGTGGGGCCCTGACGGCCTTTAGTGAGGCCCTGACGACCTTCAGTGGGGCCCTGACGGCCTTCAGTGGGGCCCTGACGGCCTTCAGTGAGGCCCTGACGGCCTTCAGTGAGGCCCTGACGTGCGGCCCTCGACAATACAAAGCAGATGTGGAAACACCCCCCACCGTCATCATCATCGTCGCGCTGCTGTCAAGCGCCAATGGTTTCAAAAGTGTGGCGGCCCTCACACTGATGTCGTTTTATCGGTGAAAGTGCCCCCCCCCACCCCCTCTGGAAATTAGCGGAGACCACCGCCCCGGCCCGCATCTCGGAGTTGTCATCGCGTGAGCGATTTTATCGTGCGGAGAGCTTCTCGGCGCCTCGCGCCTCGCCCCCACTGATGTCCTCTCCCCCCACAATGTGTGCAGATACTCCTGACTCTATTGCATGTAGGGTGTGTAAGTATATACTGCATGTAGAGTGTGTAGGTATATATGCCTACAAAATCAAATCAAATTTGGTGGCGGTGGACAATGTTGTAAACTTGTTGGATCAACTTCTTACCCCCACATCCACATCTAGGGAGGGGGGGGGGTCAACTTTCTATCACTTTTAGATTCGGGTCTTCTGAAAGGCTCCTATAATGTAATTGACGGAATAACGGACAAACGGAACAGATTACAGTGCAGTGATAGGCGCGCTGCGCTACGAACCCGGCGACCCGAGTTCAATTTCCGCTTATGGTCACTACACCAAGTAACGAATATCTTAAACCGGTCCTGGGCCTCTCTAAGGTCGACTCAGGCTGAAATGAGTACCTTGTGCAATGTGTCAACGTGAGGCTGGCGCAGGCCTGCCACGCACTAGCTCGTGTACCGTGACGGTGCTGTTCGTGAGTCGGTGTGTGTGTGTCTGTGTGTGTGTCTGTGTGTCTGTGTGTGTCTGTGTGTGTCTGTGTGTGTGTCTGTGTGTGTGTCTGTGTGTGTCTGTGTGTGTGTATGTGTGTGTGTCTGTGTGTGTGTCTGTGTCTGTGTGTGTGTGTGTGTGTCTGTGTGTGTGTGTGTGTCGACTCAGCCTTAAATGAGTACCTGGTGCGGTGTGTAAACATCGCCACTGGGGAGACAAAGGCGGTCGGGCGTGGCGCTGGCCACCCACCCCCTCGTGTACCGTTCCGGCCTTCATAGGTGCTCGCTAACAGCACTTGCCCCTACAGTCTGTTAAGGCTATACGGGGGATCTTTTATCTTTGTGTGTGTGTCTGTGTGTGTGTGTCTGTGTGTGTCTGTGTGTGTTTGTGTCTGTGTGTGTGTCTGTGTGTGTGTGTGTGTGTGTCTGTGTGTGTGTGTGTGTCTGTGTGTGTGTGTGTCAGTGTGTGTGTGTTTGTGTGTGTGTCTGTGTGTGTCGGTGTGTGTTTGTGTCTGTGTGTGTGTCTGTGTGTGTGTGTGTCTGTGTGTGTCTGTGTGTGTTTGTGTCTGTGTGTGTTTGTGTGTGTTTGTGTCTGTGTGTGTGTCTGTGTGTGTGTGTCTGTGTGTGTGTCTGTGTGTGTGTGTCTGTGTGTGCATGTGTGTGTCTGTGTGTGTCTGTGTGTGTTTGTGTCTGTGTGTGTCGGCCGGATCGAGGGGGCTAAACGGGCGCGGCACGGGCTAGAGAAGAGATGGAGTGATGTGGTACAGGAGGATGTGGAGCTGAGTGGACTTGCCGATGACTGGTACCAGCGGTGTCAAGATCGGCCTCAGTGGAGGAGGCTCGTGAAGGACGCTACTGGGCAGTTGGAGGCAGTCGCCCTCCAACAAACGGAGGGCGGAGGAGCGACGCTCACAACAACGAGCGGAGCGCCGGGTGGCTAAAGCACAGCAAGTTGGCACAGTAGGGGGCACAGGTGGTGCATCAGCCAGTCGTCTCAGTCGACCCGTGGCACCTGCTGGGTCTGCCCCGTGACCTCCTGCCAGCGGGCGTTCGACACTTCACGTGGCCTCAAGGTGCACATGGCCTGGCACAAGCGTCGTGGTGACGTCACCGCCACTTAGTGGCGAATGGCGGTTGTTGTTGTCTGTGTGTGTGTGTCTGTGTGTGCATGTCTGTGTCTGTGTGTGTCTGTGTGTGTGTGTCTGTGTATGTGTCTGTGTGTGTGTGTCTATGTCTGTGTGCCGTAGCGGTGCTGCTCGTGAGTCGGTGCTACTCACGAACAGCACTGACCCCAACAGTCTCTGTGTGTGTGTGTGTGTCTGTGTGTGTGTGTCTGTGTGTGTGTCTGTGTGTGTGTGTGTGTCTGTGTGTGTGTGTCTGTGTGTGTGTGTGTGTGTCTGTGTGTGTGTGTGTCTGTGTGTGTGTGTCTGTGTGTGTGTGTGTGTGTCTGTGTGTGTGTCTGTGTGTGTGTCTGTGTGTGTGTCTGTGTGTGTGTGTGTGTGTCTGTGTGTGTGTGTGTCTGTGTGTGTGTGTGTCTGTGTGTGTGTGTGTGTCTGTGTCTGTGTGTGTGTGTCTGTGTGTGTGTCTGTGTGTGTGTGTCTGTGTGTGTGTGTCTGTGTGTGTGTCTGTGTGTGTGTGTGTGTCTGTGTGTGTGTGTCTGTGTGTGTGTGTGTGTGTCTGTGTGTGTGTGTGTCTGTGTGTGTGTGTCTGTGTGTGTGTGTGTCTGTGTGTGTGTCTGTGTGTGTGTGTGTCTGTGTGTGTGTCTGTGTGTGTGTGTGTGTGTCTGTGTGTGTGTGTGTCTGTGTGTGTGTGTGTCTGTGTGTGTGTGTGTGTCTGTGTCTGTGTGTGTGTCTGTGTGTGTGTCTGTGTGTGTGTGTGTCTGTGTGTGTGTGTCTGTGTGTGTGTGTGTCTGTGTGTGTGTCTGTGTGTGTGTGTGTCTGTGTGTGTGTGTCTGTGTGTGTGTCTGTGTGTGTCTGTGTGTCTGTCTGTGTGTGTGTGTGTGTCTGTGTGTGTGTCTGTGTGTGTGTGTGTCTGTGTGTGTGTGTGTGTGTCTGTGTGTGTGTGTGTCTGTGTGTGTGTGTGTCTGTGTGTCTGTGTGTGTGTCTGTGTGTGTGTCTGTGTGTGTGTGTGTCTGTGTGTGTGTGTCTGTGTGTGTGTGTGTGTCTGTGTGTGTGTGTGTGGCTGCGAGTCAGGCGTAATCAGGGAGTGAGTGTGGTGGGTCTGAAGGAGTGAGTGTCAGTGACTGTGTCCACGTGCTCGTAGTGAATGTCCTCTTTGTGTGCGTGAATGTGTGCGTGAATGTGTGCGTGAATGTGTGCGTGAATGTGTGCGTGAATGTGTACGAGATTGTTTATGTGTTTGAATACAAGATCGTGTGCTGTAGGGGTGTGTGTGAGACCCGAGTTCGATTCCCGCTGACGGCCATCATCAGTGATGACTAAACCGGTGTGGTGTGTAAATACAAAGGCGGCTGTGCGTGGTGCTGGCCACGCACCCCCCCTCGTGTACCGTTCCGGCCTTCATAGGTGCTCGCTAACAGCAGCACTTGGAGGTGCGGTGTGTATGTATCAGCAGCCCTCGTACGCCGTGCCCATCATCGTAGGTGCTCGCTAAGAACACTTGCCTCTGTGGGCTACACGGGGGATACTTTACTTGATGTGAATGTAAAAGCGAACCTTGCGTGCCACTGCTGAAGCAGCACGGTCTGGAGTGCAGGGCACGGCATGCAGACACGACTGGTGAAGGTCCTAGAAGGACCACTGCCAGGTGAAGGTCATGCGAAGGCCCTTACCGGGTGAAGGCTCAGGGGGCGCGAGGCCACCCACGCACACAGCCCGCGCCTCTAACGAGCTCCAGATGCTGCTGCTGCTGCTGCAGCTCGTTCCAGGTGACCCTGTGACCCACGGCGCAGCGGGGGGTCGGGGCGACGATACCGGGGCTTGATATTCGGGCCCCTCAGCTCCACCTCCCAGGGAAGGGAGAGCGAATTAGGCCCTCGTCGATCTCCAAACCCAAGCAATGACATGCGCGGGTTTATTTTTAACAAAAACAAAAAGATGAAATAAGGCAAAATGGACGTAGCTTGGACCAGCCTCCGAACTGCGCCGGCTGCAATGCGGTGCTGACCACTCGGTGCAATGCCTTCACACGTGGCTTTCAGCAATTCCACTGCTGTTATATATTCTACCCATGTCCCGGTTGTTTTGTACCTCAGAGGCGGCAACCACACCTGTACGCGGCGGTGCAAGCCACTGTAACACACGGGGTCACACACGGGGTCACACACGGGGTCACACACGGGGTCACACACGGGGTCACACACGGGGTCACACACGGGGTAATAGGGAACAATCCATGCGCAGTCCAACAATATACGCCTCTGGTCAGTGTGGGGTCAAAAGTAAGTTGAATAATCAACAATTGTCTGTCTGGTTTGTGTTGTCTCGTTGGTATTGTACGCTTCGTTAGTAACGTCTGCCACGTTGTCTAAGTATCGCTTGTATAAGTATATATAAGTATCGCTTGTATAATTATCTCGTTCTGCTGCCTCTTTGTTCTCTCGTTGGTATTGTCCGTGTATAATTTGTTCAGTTCAATCCATTCGCCTAGAGGTTCCAACAATTTACGACTTGCAGACAATTTGCATGCATCTCCTTTGAGAACGTCTTCTTATGTCAGGGCTCCATGCCCGTCTGGTGGGCACGACTATCGGTGCCAGTCGATGTTGATGATTCTGCACGAGCCCAGCACGGGCGCCCTAAGCGAGCCACACACGACAGTAACCCAGGAGGTCACTCTCGCAAACGAGACCACCCTGGTCTCTCGAATCCACGCCGCCCCCCGTGACCAAACTAAACTTGAGTTGTCAGCACGACAGGTGGATGCCGTCTGTTCGGTTCGGCTGAGATGGACGCGGGCATCTTGGAGAATCCGTTAAGTCCCGGGTAGTTTCCTGATGACTCCCTGGTGGTTCCGAGAAATTCCTGATGATCCATGGTGAGGCCTGGTGGCCTATGATGAGGCGTGGATGTGTCCCCCACCGCCCCAACAGATGAGACACAGAGGCTGGATATGTCACCGACACGGTTTATTGTTGTGAACTGGACTCCACAGCGACAGACGCGGCGCACGGATAACGCAGTACAGCCACGAGGGGGACCACCCGCCTGGCCAGACCCATTGTGGAGCCCACAGAGACACGAGCATCTCCTCACCCCACACCGGTATTTATGTCGGGAGCATTTACATTGTATTTTAGTCACAGTCTTAGTCTAGTCAATGTCAACCTGTGGAATTTCAGCCCAGTCTTTCATCTGTCCCATTTATAAACTCGCCCCCACTTTGGGAATGTGGAGTTTCCACCGCCGGTTCAAGGCTGTAAATGGATAACTAACACCAATGTCTCGGTGCTCATTTAAGCTGCAGGAGATCGCTCTGACTTGGTGGATTTCCATGATAAATGCGCACGATCGACTAGAGCAGTCGACCATGTAGTCACTCTCAGTCATCACGTGTTTATTGTGCAACCGTACGGATCTTGCCCTCCTCAATGTCACTGTATTAGCCAATCCGCGAACAGCCAGTTACCATGGAACACACTGCATACAGCCAGTTACCACGACACACACACTGCCCACCGCCAGTAGCCAGACTTTATCCCACCACACGCAGCCGACTGTGGTTGCTCGAGGAGGAGCGAGGGATTTGAGAACATTTACCGGTTGTTTGCAATTGCCGTGCCGGGAGATGGAATTTAACCGGCGCCCTCTGGGTTACAAGTCCAGCCATGTCCTGCTGCTGCTATTGCTGCTGCTGCTATGGCAGCTGCCCCTATCCCGGACACTACCGCTGGACCATTGACCCCCCCCCCCCGCTCGGTGTCTGCGCTCAAGACTCTTGGCTCCTCCCCCTTGTCACAGGCGGTCGCGCTTGGCTCTCTCCCCCTCTCTCTGCTGGACGGTGGTCAAAGTCGCTAAGATTCCCGTCCACTCGTCATGGTCATCGCGGACTCAACGTTACCAGCGCTTTGGCTGATGAAGATTTCCGTCACTAACGTCGTTCGGTCGCGAGATTGTCATCTCTGGCCCTGCAGCAGACGCCTCCTGGCCCACACCCCATGCGCCCGAACCACCACCCCCACCCCCCTCGGGATACCGACCCACGGCCTCGAACACCACGGGGTATTTAACGTCCACGCGTCTCGCAGACGGGCGCGCTTCGTTACGAGCCGGGCTAATTAGCGGGGAGGAGAGAACCCAGATAATTAGACTGTGCCCGCACGCACGCACGCGCGCACGTGTAAATGTACAGCTATATACACACGCGCACACACAGCGTATGTACACATGCATGGGCAGCAGTATAAGAGGCTTGGGAATGTGAGTGTGAAGGTGGTGAGCTCAGTCTAATACTCACCCTGACACACTCACCATCGTACACTCGCCGTGACACAAATCTCGTTCTGATACGCTCATCACGTCATTCACTCGAACATGGACACACACTCACCGCGGTGAACACACCCTGACCCTCGTGGTAACGCACAAACCCTGACACCCTCACCTGACACCCTCACCCCGACACTCATCTGAAACACTCACCTGACACACTCACCTGACACCCTCACCCCGACACTCATCTGAAACACTCACCTGACACACTCACCCCGACACTCACTTGACACACTCACCCCGACACTCACTTGACACACTCACCTGACACACTCACCCCGACACTCACTTGACACACTCACCTGACACACTCACCCCGACACTCACCTGACACCCTCACCCCGACACTCATCTGACACTCACCTGACACACTCACCTGACACACTCACCCCGACACTCACTTGACACACTCACCCCGACACTCACCTGACACACTCACCTGACACACTCACCCCGACACTCACTTGACACACTCACCCCGACACTCACCTGACACACTCACTTGACACACTCACCCCGACACTCACCTGACACACTCACCCCGACACTCACCTGACACCCTCACCCCGACACTCATCTGACACTCACCTGACACACTCACCTGACACACTCACCCCGACACTCACTTGACACACTCACCCCGACACTCATCTGACACACTCACCCCGACACTCACTTGACACACTCACTTGACACACTCACCCCGACACTCACCTGACACACTCACCCCGACACTCACTTGACACACTCACCCCGACACTCACCTGACACACTCACTTGACACACTCACCCCGACACTCATCTGACACACTCACCTGACACACTCACCCCGACATTCACCTGACACACTCACCCCGACACTCACCTGACACACTCACCCCGACACTCATCTGACACACTCACCCCGACACTCACTTGACACACTCACTTGACACACTCACCCCGACACTCACCTGACACACTCACCCCGACACTCACTTGACACACTCACCCCGACACTCACCTGACACACTCACTTGACACACTCACCCCGACACTCATCTGACACACTCACCTGACACACTCACCCCGACATTCACCTGACACACTCACCCCGACACTCATCTGACACACTCACGCTCAGCAGCTCACTCTGACCTTCACATTCTCCGAGCCTCTTGACTGCTGCTCACGCCTATAAAGTGAGACACACACAGACACGCGCATAGACTATTGCGACAAGTGCTTTCAGTAAGCACCTAAGAAACACGGACACACACACACAGGTAGAGAGATTATAGCTACCAAACCTCCAGGTGTGGCCAGGACCGCATTTGCCCGACTCGTGAAGCAGCCAATGGGCCGAGCTCCCTGAGTGGTGGGCGTGGTCAGAAGAGGAGTGGGCGTGGTCAGAAGAGGAGTGGGCGTGGCCTGGGCAGTGGGTGGGGCTAGCGATAGAGGGGGGGCAGGGCCTATGGCAGTCTTGGTATAAATACACAGACGCACGCAGGTAAAGACGAGCAGTATAAATACAAACACCCCCCGCATAGCCTCTAACGCACCGTTAGGGCAAGTGCTGTTAGCGAGCACCTACGAAGACCGGCATGGCACACGAGGGGGTGGGTGGTCAGCACCACACCTGGCCAACTCAATGTTGATGTTTACGCACCACACCAGGAACCACTTTGAGGTTGAGTCGACCTAAGGGAGGCCCAGGACCGGTTTAGATAATGGTCACACTCGGGTTGCCGGGTTCGAACTGCAGAGCGACAACCGTTGCACTAACTATACACACGTAGACGGACGTACACATGCACGTACCACATGTACACACACACACATGCACGTACACACATGTAAACACACACACATCCACGGACATAGACGGCGACCCCCGTTACCACAAACGTGACCTCGCAACGATGACAGCGACGGCACCGACGACACCAACGATCAGAGCAGAGGACGCGGGGTCTCCTCGCCAGTGCCTCACCGGTATATCACTCAAACAGCAAGAGGCCCCATCGAGACCTGACCCTTACCTCACCCTTACCTCACCCAGACAACACGAGGCCTCCACGTGAATCCCCTCTGCTCCCCGCGCCCCTGCTCTGGTCGTCTTGCGAGAGTTAAATCTACGATGTAAAAATGTTGAACCCTAAACGGCACATGTGGGAACATGGGGGAGTATTAATCATGAGAATTGTTTAAAAAAATAACTTCTCGTAAAATCTTTACACAAAAACACCGCGAGCTCTCAGCCACTGGTGTGAGGAGGTGAGATGAGGTGAGTGGTGCTGCTTGCCACGCTCCTTTACATCTTCATGAATCACTCCACCCTTCATCACACACCTCCTGTACCTCCTATTACAGGTCCACTCACATCTCCATCACCTCATCACCCCACCCCTCCATCACCTCGTCACCCCACCCCTCCATCACCTCATCACCCCACCCCTCCATCACCTCGTCACCCCACCCCTCTATCACCTCGTCACCCCACCCCTCCATCACCTCATCACCCCACCCCTCCATCACCTCGTCACCCCACCCCTCCATCACCTCATCACCCCACCCCTCCATCACCTCATCACCCCACCCCTCCATCACCTCGTCACCCCACCCCTCTATCACCTCGTCACCCCACCCCTCCATCACCTCGTCATCCCACCCCTCTATCACCTCGTCACCCCACCCCTCCATCACCTCATCACCCCACCCCTCCATCACCTCGTCACCCCACCCCTCCATCACCTCATCACCCCACCCCTCCATCACCTCATCACCCCACCCCTCCATCACCTCGTCACCCCACCCCTCCATCACCTCGTCACCCCACTCCTCCATCACCTCATCACCCCACCCCTCCATCACCTCATCACCCCACCCCTCCATCACCTCATCACCCCACTCCTCCATCACCTCATCACCCCACCCCTCCATCACCTCATCACCCCACCCCTCCATCACCTCATCACCCCACCCCTCCATCACCTCGTCACCCTACGCCAGGAGCCTCCTCGACGAGCCCAGAGCATTGCCTACGCGTCCCAGCGTCCCCACGGCGTGGCCACACAGCGGGCCCTCCATGCCGAGCGAGACAGAACCCACGTCACCGGGGCCCCTGGGGGCCCTGGCTTAGATGACGAGGTGGAAGTTGGGCCCCGGCGAGACGGCGATGTCCCCGAAGGGACAGCCCTGCTGCAGCTGCACGGCCTGCTGCTTCTTGAGCACGAGCAGGCTGTAGAAGCGCGTGGCCGCCTGCTTGCGCGAGCCGTGGCCGCAAAGCTCCAGCAGCTGCACCGAGGCGGCGCCGGACCTCGCCATCGCTCGCTGCGGAGGAGCAGCAGGAGGAGGAGAGGGCAACGTTGCCAGCGCTGCCAGCGAGACGGGAACACGCCCGTAGACATCCTCCTCGTCCCCCTGCCATCCTGCCCCTCTGCCCCCCCCCGCTCCTAACGTGCTCCCGGTTTTTATCGATTAATCCATGAATTGGGCGTGGATGTGAAAACGCCAACCAATCTGATTCCTCTATTTCGCATCGATCAGAAAAGGGAAGTGACCCCACTTAAATGGCGCTCATTTCGGTAACTTCCCCACAATGGTTCAAACGGTTCAAACGTCCGCAAAAAAAACCCATCGGAGTTCGTCCTTAAATTCAGAATCCAAACCTCATCCTTACCTCCGCCCGTACCCCCACCCTCCTGCACCCTGACCCCCCCCCCCCCCTCCGTTCCCGCTGCCTATGGCCACGCACCTGCAGGGTGTAGAGGAGCTGCTGGGTCCTTTTGTTGAGCCTCTTCTCCTCCTGCTCCTGGGTCTCAGCTCCCAGGAGCTCCTGAGCACACAGAGGAGCGCACGGGGGGGGGGGGGGGAGCACACGGCGGGAGCACACGGGGGGAGCACACGGGGGGGGGCACACGGGGGGGGGAGCACACGGGGGGGGCACACGGGGGGAGCACACGGGGGGGGGCACACGGGAGGGGGGGAGCACACGGGGGGGGCACACGGGGGGAGCACGCACAAGAACGCAGGGGAGCACGGCGCGGAGCGCGTAGGGGAGCATGCGGAGGAGCACGTGGCGTACAGGACTCACCACCCCCTCACCCCCTCGCACACCCAGACCCCACGTAACTCACCTCCTCTTCCTCCTCCTCCTGGACCTTCTCCTTGCGCTCCTCCTCCTGAGCCCCCTCCGCGGGGGGCCCCGCCGCCTCCTCTGGAGCCGCAGCTGCATCGCCGGACTCGCCGGGGGCCGGCGGTGGGGGGGCGGCCGTTGCTCCCTCGGCCGCCACCGACGTCGCCTCATCCAGCGGTGGGACCTCGAGGGGGGCCACCGCGCCTGGTGGTGGCGCCTCCCCCTGCCCCTCCCCCGCATCGATCACGGTCTCTGTGGGCAGCTGCGGATGTGGAGCGAGGTCACCACCACCACCATCATCACCACCATCTATCATCACCATCGTCACCACCGATCATCATCACCATCGTCACCACTGTATTTACACTAAGCAAGTATCACAGCAGGCGGTGGTGAGGAGCTGGCGCGACCAAACATTGGCCAAGCTCTGCGGTCGTGGGAGGAAACCAGACCACCCGGAGAAACCCCACGCGTGCGAGAGGGAAACGCTTGATCCCATGAAGATGGAACAGGTGGAGTCCACGTGAATTCTCCACTGCTTTGTTTTTGTGAAGCCACGGCACGGCACCTCGCGGACGCCCATGCGCGCGCCTCTGCTGTCGTGAACCCGCGTCCGTAAAGCGACGCTCTCCGCCACCCACCCAGCCTCCTCACCTGCGACGGGGCCTCGCCACGCGCCGAAGGCTCGTCCGGGGCCGCCTCCCCGGGGGCCGCCTCCCCGGGGGCCGCCTCCGTTGGGGGGGGGGCCCCGTCCGCCTCCGTTGGGGGGGCATCTCCTGGAGGGGGGGCACCATCCCCAAGCGGGGGATCCCCATCCCTCGGGGGGGGCGGCTCCTCGCGAGGCAGAGTCGCCCCGTCCGCTGCGGCCTGGACTGAGAGCGCAACGGGGGGAGGGGGGGAGGGGGCGCGGGGGCGTTACGGAGAGAGGAGTCAATGCTGGGCCTGAAGGGGCGGCGCTGAAATGGAGAGGCAGTGGTGAGGATGACGTGGAGGAATGGTACGGCTCATTTGGAGGCATGGCGGGACTGGAGCGGTGGTGGGGTTGCAGCGGTGAAATTGGCGTTGTGTGGATGCCGTGGTGTGCCGTGGCCATGTGTGGTGCTGGATAGGGTACCCGTATGTGATGTGGCCATTTTGGTGCGTGGGTCCCATCTGTGGGGTGGCTGAATTGGGGTGCCCTACCCGTGTGTGGCTGGCATGGTGTTGCTGTGTGACTGAAGTGGTGGTGTATGTGGTACTGTGGCGGTGTGACAGGTGGCGGAGTGGTGGTGCGGTGGTGGCAGTGTGACGCTGTGGCGGTGTGACGCTGTGGTGGTGTCGTGGTGGCGGTGTGGTGATGGCAGTGTGGCAGTGTGACGCTGTGGTGGTGTCGTGGTGGCGGTGTGACGGTGTGACGGTGTGGTGGTGCGGTGGGGGCAATGTCACGCTGTGGCTGTGTGACGGTGGCGGTGTGGCCGACCCGTGTGAGGCTTGTCGGGGGCCGGCACATCGGGCAGGTCGCACTCGCGCAGAAAGTCGTGGAGGCTGTCCGCCTCCCCCCCCTTCCACTGCCGCCGGCGTAGCTCCTCGGGGACCACGGGGACCAGGCAGCGCGTGAACAGCTGTGTGCGCACAGAGCCAAAGGTCACCCATGTAGTATGAACACACCGTTGGGGCAAGTACTGAGGGGGTGGGTGGCCAGAATCACACCCGGCAGCCTTTGTGCTTCCCGGCGGTGGTGACCTAGGGAAGGGCCAAGGTCACTTTACTGGTGACGGCCGTGAGCAGGAATCGAACTCGGGTCGCCGGGCTTGTAGCGCAGTGAGGTAACCGCTACCATTCCGGCCACATACACTAAATGACTGTGACATCACCTTGGAAATTGCGCCAGGCGAAGCAAACCCTGAGGCCACGGGAAGTGTGCAAGGCTTGCTTGCAGGTCACAGGACAGATCCAGGTGCTATGGGTTGACTGACTGAGATTACTGGCAGATGTACCACCTGCGCTCCCCACTGCGCCAACTTTCCGCGTTTTAGCCACCCAACGCTCTGCTCATTGTTGTGATGGTCGTTCATCCACAATCGATCTTGCAATCCTAGCCCTAATAACCTATGTAACCAGATGAAACTTAAGTGTCTAGCCCCTGACCCCGTATCTAATCCTAACCCAATCTCTAACCGTAACCATTGGGGGGTCTTCTATCTGACCGTGTGACCTCTGCCCCCCCCCCCCTCCCCAGCACAGCACCCGCAGGAGGCGGCTGCTCCAGAGTGGCTGTGCGGGCAGCGAGTACAGCTTGTCCACACCGCCCGTCTCCTTCCACAGCATCAGCTTCTTGGTGGGCGGTGCGAGGTCCAGCGACGTCACGATGTCCGAGTAGTCGCTGAGCTGCGCGCGGATTGTCTTGCTGTCCAGCTCCTTCACGCTGTCCACGATCAGCTTCCTCTTGCGCTTCGCCTTCGTCACGTTCACTGCGCACGCGCTTGCCGTGGGGACGCGGAGAGACGCGCGGAGACAGAGGTGTGAGCACGTGGGTTTGTGGGGGGGGGGCGTGGACATGCGGAGATGTAGTTATAGGGGCATGTGAGGACAAAGGGACACGGTGACACGGAGACATGGGGAGAACGGGCGTAAAGACTCATCGGGATGTGTGTCGGGCTGCGTGGCAGAATGTGTGTCGGGCTGTGTGTCGGGCTGCGTGTCGGGCTGTGTAGCAGGCTGTGTGTCGGGGTAAGGCTGTAGGGGTGAGCACCGTCACCCGTCACGTCGATGGGCTCCAGGGCGAAGGCGTCCGTCTCGCTCGCATCCAGCGCCGTTTGCTGAGCGGCGACCGGCAGCAGAGGCTCCACGTCCCCCATGGAACCCGGACTGTCAGGGGGCCCGCCGGCTGGACACAACCACAACCACCACCACCACCACCACCACCACAACTAAACACACACAACATCTCAATTCACAACCACCACCACCACAACTAAACACACACAACATCTCAATTCACAACCACCACCACCACAAGTAAAGCACACTCTTTACACTACAACTAAATACACAACACTACAACTTAAAACACAGCAACTACAATAATGACTAAGAATAGTAACACACACGAATTGTAATGCGCACATATTCCTGGAATTGGACGCAATGTTGGACCGAGAACTCGGAGGCGCGGAACTCAAAGTCCCTCAAGGGGCACCCTGGACGGGCGGAGGGCCGGGTGGCCGGCGGGCTGGCTGGGTGATCGTGGAGTGGGAGAAAGTTCCCGATGATCGGTCCGGCTATGGTCAAACGCCGTTCGGCCAGGACGGTCCTGATTCTGGGGACAATCAGCAGATTGTTGGACGTACTCCGTAAGACTAAACACACAACAACCACACAATAACCACAGGTAACACACACAGTTGAACGAGTGCTTTCGGTGGCTGCCTCTAGTCTCTGGAACCATATTGCCACAAAACTTGGTCTGCAGTCATTGCCGTCACTCCACTACTTTCAAGTATATCCCTGCCTAGCTGCCAATGCACGCAGAGTTAGACGCGGTAGAAATATGATTTGCCTGTGAGCAACCACTTTTTGCGTGTTTTGTTTATACTACGTTTTTTTATGGATGCTGTGGTTTTTTATTTTCCCCTATAATGCCATCGTGTTTAAGGCTATATCTGCATTATAATTATTATGGCAAATTTAAATTCGTATTTTTTTTAGATACAGCGTTGTATTTGATGATAATCTATATTTAATTGAAAAAAAAATTTTGATTTTTTTTTTTTGCGATTATGACCTGCTAGATATTTTTTGATGTAGCTTATCTGTTATTGTAGCCTATTTCTTTCTTTATTTCCCTGACTTGTTGCGTTTGTCGGAGAAGTGGCGGTGTTGTCTTTGTTGATGAAACGCGATTCAAGAGCTGCTTGGCTCATAGGGTACTTGAAATAAACTGAACTGAACACACAGGTAACACACACAAAGGTAAAACACGAAATAGACACGTGTTATCCACGTGTCTGTTTAGTGACCTTGCATAAATGCTATGTCAAGGTGAAGTTCAGATTGGGTCAGAGTTCATTCTGAGGTCATATTTGCTGTTGGAGGTGAGACCTAAACCAGGCTTGGGGTTGGGTTAAGGGTCAAAGCTGGAGTCAGCACGAGGCCAGAGTAGTGGGGCTTATTGTAGCACCATGGTCACAGTCAGGGTCATATTGGAGGTTGGGAACATTACTCGTCAGGTCAAATCAGAGGTCAAGTTGGAGTTGAGTCAAGGTCACGTTGGGGTCGGGGTCATGGTTGGGGTCTCACGGGATCCGTCGCTCGAGATGTCCTCGTGGCCGGGGTCCTCGGGCAGATCCACGTCCCCGTCGGGGAGAGCCGGCGGGTCGTCGAAAATCCCACCCCCGTCCCCACGCAGAAGATTGTCGTCTGCGGCAGGGACAGCAGCAGCACGGACAGCAGCAAAGACAGCATCACCATCAGCAGCAGTAGCAACAGCATCACCATCACCACCACCTGCATATTTGCCAGCAGCAGAAAGGGCTCAGTGTGTGTGGTTGTTATTCGGGGTTATGTGAGGGTCAGATTTGGGGATGCGCTTGGGCCGGTGGTTAGGGGCCAGTGACGGGGTTGAGATTGTGTGTAACGGTGAGGTGATAGCGGTCAGCAAGGGGGCTTTCGGCTGTGTGGGGGTCGAGAGTTATCGTCAGAGTGCAGGGGTTCACACACGACATCAACACACTGTGGGCTAACGTAGCGGCGTCTTTACGCTACCGCGGTGTAGCCACGTTTACATAACAGAGAGGGTCACAAAGTGAGTCTGTGGGTCACTATGTGAGCCTGTGAATCTCCAAGTAAGTCTATGGGTCTCTCCAGACTACGGGGGCAGCGGGGCAGGGCTGGGACTGGAGTGAGCATCTGGCTCCGGGTGGGGGGCGCACCCAGGATTCCCCCGCTGCCTCCGCCCTCCCCGAGCGAATCGTCTCGGGGGGGCCCCTCGAACGAGGGGGCCCCCTCCGCCCGCGCCGGGGGCTCGGCCCCCCGCCCCGGGGACCCCGTCCCCCGCTCGGGGTCCAGCAGGAAGTCCGCGCTCGCCGACAGGATGTCCACCTCGAAGGCGGCACCCCCCTCGCGCATCATCTCCCGCTCGTCCACTCCAAAGTCTCCTGCACGGCACATGCACAAAGACAAAGGTCCTCCGTAAAACCTATGCGAGCTCTCGGGGCAAGTGCTGTTGGCTGGCATGGCGCGCCAGAGGGGCGGCGTGACAAGCACCACACCCGGCCGCCTTTGTCTCCCCAGGTCCGATGTTTACGAGTCAAGCAAACGAAGTCCCAATACCAGTTCAGATATTAGTCACTGACAGAGTTCAACTCCTGCTCACGGGGTTCGTAGCACGGCGTGCTGACCGCCTGTGCACGCTCATGCTACTACATGTGTGTGAATACACGCAGACGAGACACTTGAGGCTGAGTCGACGTAGGAAAGGCCCAATAGCAGTTCAGAGTATCGTCAACGTTGTTAGTTTTGAGCGGGAATAAAAGGTGGGTCGCCAGGTTCATAGCGCAGTGCAGCGGGCTAACCACTACAATCCCGCCCCCATACATGCACACGTGTACACACGCACACTCGTGTGCACAAGCGCTATGAGCACACACAGAACATGCGTATGGAAACAGAGAGACACGCAGAGACACGAGAGTCACAGACCGAAACCGTCGTCCTGGATGATGGTGATGTTGCCGACCTCCTCGCGCATCGTGATCTCCTCCGCCCGACTCTGGTTCATTGTGAACTGGTGCGCGATGTCCAAGTCCCTGCACACGGGACATGGAATGCGCGACATGGGACACGTGATGCACCTCACGGGACACGCGCTACTACGGGATGGGGGACACGTGACAGGGGACACGGGACACGCGATACGGGGCGCGAGGGAAGCTTCCATCGTGGAGTGGTGGTTACTGCACTGGACTTGTAATCCACAGATCGCCTGCTTGATTCCATGTTCCAGCGCGGTAGTGAAGCAATGTGGCAGGTTTATCAATGCAGTCGACTCATGGATACTCTCACAATGGAATCGGTTGCCGGTTCCTGACTTCTGGAATCATTAACCGGCTGAGAAAATGTTTACCGGTTACCGATGAACAATGCCACACGAGACACACGACAAGTCTGGGCTCGGCTCGGTGGAGGCACGGAGGCGGAAGGACGGTCGACCCTGCTCCTTTCAATGCCCCCTGCACCTCACTGTGGTCGGCCCGCAGCCCCGCGACCCGGTGACCCTGTGACCCCATGCGTTACCCCAGGTCGGGGAGTGGCTGGTCGAAGTCGTGGAACTCCTCGGGGAGAGTAATGGCGTTGTAGGCAGCCTCCCTGTTCTCCTCCGGCAGGTCGACCACTCCTGCGGCACGCACCACCACGCACCACCACATTGTCCAACGCGCCACCACCATCATTCACCATCGGTAGCATGCACCACCACATCCAGTGGAACTGAGCGGACCCCAATGCACAACAGGAAACCCCGGTGATCCCAGGAACCCGCAGGGGACCCCGAGTAGACGCCAGTGGACCCCGCCTGGACATGAGGCCCCCACCCCTGGTGAGGGCACCTGGTCTGAAGGCCATCTTGATCTTGAGGAAGGCCTCGTTGCAGTCGGCCAACAGATACTTGGCCTTGCGGCTGTAGATCCTCACGACGCCCAGCAACAGGTGCCCCGAGGTACGGAGCGCCATCTTCACCTGACGCCAGCCACCACCACCACCAACAAAAGACAAAGATCCCCCGTGTAGCCTTAAGAGACTGTTGGGGCAAGTGCTGTTAGCGAGCACCTATGAAGGCCGGCACGGCACACGAGGGGGTGGGTGGCCAGCACCGCGCCCGGTCGCCTTTGTCTCTCTAGTGGTGATGTTTACACACCGCACCATGTACTCATTTGAGGCTGGATCGACCTAGGGGAGGCCCAGGACCGGTTCAGATAATCGTCACCGGTGTCGACCGTGAGCGGGCATCGAACTCGGATTGCCGGATTCGTAGCGCAGTCCGGGAATTGGCGTCTTTGTCGTTGAGTTGTACCCGGACCTGCCCCAGTGCTCCTGTGTCGACTGCTGGACCGTTTTGATATCGACCTCGTGCTGGTCTCTCGTGGGAAAGGTGGCAAGCCCACTCACCCGTAGCCCACGCCCTGCTTGCATCCACATACAGATCCAAACACACACTACACACACACACTACACACACACACTACGCACACACACTACACACACACTACACACACACACTACACACACACTACACACACACACTACACACACTACACACACACACTACGCACACACACTACACACACACTATACACACTACACACACACACTACACACACTACACACACACACTACACACACTACACACACACGCTACACACACACTACACACACACACTACACACACTACACACTACACACACTACACACACACGCTACACACACACTACACACACACTACACACACTACACACTACACACACTACACACACACGCTACACACACACTACACACACACACTACACACGCTACGCGCGCACCTTGGGGGAGATGATGCTCTCGATGCTGCTCTCAAGGTTGCACTCGAACACGTGCGCCTTGGTCAGCTTCTTGTCCCAGTGAGCGGCGAGCCAGATCTTGGCCAGGGGCCCGCGCTTACTCAGCACAAAGTGCGCGTAGAACATCTCTGCACACACACAGCACGCCATGCATAGCACACATAGCACGCCATGCATAGCACGCCATGCACGCCACACACAGCACACCATGCATAGCACACATAGCACGCCATGCACATAATACGCAGCACGTCATGCATAGCACGCATAGCACGCCATGCATAGCATACCATGCAGAGTACACATAGCACACCATAACACACCAAGCGGGGCAGACATAGCACACTGTGAATATCACACCATACACAGCATATCATTAATAGCAGACATAGCACAACCATGCATAGCACACCATTCAGAGCAGACGTTGCACACCACGCACGGCACACACAGCAAACCATGCACAGCAGACAACACACGCAGCACACCTCGCACGGCACAATATGCACAGAATACCATGCAGAGAACATCATGCATCGCACACACAGCAGCATGCCACCAACACCATCAGTGCGTGCGTGACACTCATTGACACATGCGCGGACACAGATGAGGCACGCACACAGACACGAGGCATCACCACACATACACCGTCACAGAGACCCACATGGTTACATACTGGCACACGCAGACTGACACGCACAGACACCGTTACACGCACTGGTCCCGGGCCCCTCGACTCTCCCTCCTACCACCGCCCGCGTCCCACATTTGGGACCTTGGTGCGGAGCCCCAGGAGGGAGGGAGAGGGGTCGGGGTCGGGCCCCGGGTCCCTCGCTACAACTCAGCCCCACGGGCACCGCGACGCGGCTATGAAGACACCGGCCCAGGGCTCCAGAGCCCCGGGGTGCCCGTGCCTTCCATCCACCCCACGGCCCCCCGTGGGGTCCCGCACACTCACTCGCCTCCCTCGGGCCCCGCAGCCCCGAGCCGCGGCCCCGGACCCCGCACGGAGAGAAGCCTGGAGCCTGGAGCCGCGCGGAGTGCGCGAGCACGGCCAGCAGGCGGCGCTGTGGGCCACGGCGCCGGCTCCTTCGGGACCCCCATCTCAGGAAGACACGACGACGACGTCTCCTCGTGGGGCAGTGGCTGTCTCAGAGAATCATCCGTGTCCTCTCGCGCCCAGCGTCTCCTTTAGGGTACCACTGTGTCTTCTGGCGTCACGGTGTCTGCGTAGCGCCACCATGATGTCCAGTATCACAGCAGCAGGGCCCTGCGACTAACTCAGCACAAGCGTCTCATGCAGCACCGCAGCAGGTGTCCTACACGGGCCCCTTGTTGATGTTGCAGGTGGCTGCACCAGTGGCTTATAAGTTACGACCGTATACATGCAATGGAGATCTGGATTGGAAATCGGTATTCACTGGAGATTCGTGATAATTGCTTGGTATATACCTGAATGCATTAGTTATCAGTCAGAAATCAGTTTCACTTGGTGATTAATATCCGTGATCGATAGTGATACTAATCCCAGCACCACGGACAGCGACACATTCAGAACCATGGACAGCTCCAGGGCCTGGACATGGCCAGGCGATGGCGGGAGAATAATAGATTCGTGAATCCATGTGCAGATCGTTGAATGTCACCTCGAATACGTGGGTTTTCTCCGGGTGCATAGATTTCCTCCCACAGCCAAACATCTATGGAAATAGCCAAAGATCCCCATGTGGGACCCTCATATTAAGAAAAACATTGAGACCTGGTGAGGCTTTGCTGGATAAAGGGCATTGCTATTAAATTGATATTCAGGACCATGGACAGCTGCTGGGCTGTGGCAGTCAAGTGACCCCGTGTCTCGCGGGTTCTTGGCTGCAGATGGGTAGATAGCTGCTGCTGCTGCATGTGCCCAGCCCTCGTCAAGCCACTGCTGGATGAGGGCCTCTCTCCGCCGTACAGGTCACCAGTCACCCTGCTCGTCAGTGGGCTGGTAGCATATTGTACAACACAATGGATATTTCTGCAACTCCACAGAACCACTCTTGGTGGCTCCCCTGAGAGGCAGAGCGAGGCGCCCACAGCTCTCACCTTCTTTGATTTTATTTCTTTGAAAAATATCGACGTTAAAATCATGTGTGCGCACACAGCGACATTCTGCTGAAGCACAGGCGCGCCACTCGTAGGGGACACGGGGGTAAAATGTTTCGGGGGATGAGACAGGGGAACGTGGGAAGAGAGACGAGAACGTAGAGAGACAGGTGGACAGGGGCCATGGGTCAGGGAGAGAAGGGGTCATGAGTCAGAGACACAGTAGGAGATGGGGGACACACATATGTGGAGACCATGGGTCAGAGGAACAAGGGGAAACAGGAGGGTCTGGGTGAGACAGAAACTGGCTTGGCGGGTACACCAGGGAAAATGCCTTACCCAGATTGTGGTGTAAAACCAGTCACACAGCCCATCAGCTTGGCCTCACATCTGCACGCTTCTTTTCCACTGTACAACCAAATTACGTCAGGGCTGTGCCGAGCCAGCATTAGATGGCAGCTTTTTCCACTGGAGAACCAGATCCGTGCCGCTGACATCGCATACAATGAACGTGTTGGTTACTGCCCAACCCATACGTCGAGGATGATTAAATCCATCCGTGACTCCGCTTGACCCCGAGCCAGACGTCTGAAATGAGGTCAAAGTTTTACTGCATGGTTCCAGCTCATCTTGGCAATTTGTGGAAACCACCCATACCGAGAGGGCCCTGCGATGGCATGGCCCAGGTGTGCCAGTGGAGAATGGGTCATACAGCCGCAAACGGGGGTAGCAGACGCCGTGGACCACGATTCTCGTGTTGGGTGCGGTTGTGAAACAGCACAGCCATCAGAGCAATACACGCAGCTGCCTTATGTCTTTAAAATCAACTTAAACTCCACAGCATTGCACAGCCACGAACGCGATGGGTGGCAGTTATAAAGGTCACGACTGGGGTCACGACTGTGTTAAGGATCTCAAGTCAGGGTCAACACGAACCTCAGCCAAGCGCAACACCTGCCCTACACCCAACACTCACTGTACATCCCAACCACCATACCCACTCTCAGCAGTAAAAGAGAACACCCAACTAAACATACTCAGCCCAACATCCCGACTGCACCCAATCTCAACCCACCACCCAAGATTCCCAAACTGAACAAACAGCCCAATACCTCAAATGCACCTCATGGCGGTACACTAGTACCCTGGCTCTCGCACAATGTCCGTGATGCAGTCATTTTTAGTCTGTTGATGGTCGGCGATGCGGCAATCGACTCATCTCGACGAGCTGCATACGATGCACCACAACGGTGCGTACGAGCGTTCAGGGTTTCAGCGCAATCGTTCTCGATGCGTTTCGACATCGCGGAGTAGCACTGATTTCGGATTGATTGGTACCCCAGTCGCGGAGTTAAGTACACCCCTGTAAAAAATAGTGCCCCAGAAATAAAATATTTCATTGCCTCAGCCACTTTGTATTATTTGGTACCGCCATAAGGATCAAATGCGAACCAACCCCCCAAACTAAACCCACTGCCAAAGAACTCCCAGACAAAGTCAAACACCCATCCAGACACAACGCCCCAACTTGGACCTACACCCAGCACCATTGGTGTAGCTATGGAGTGCAGGTGGTGCAATTGCCCTGGGGCCCACAGGCTGAAGGGCTCAGACAAATGGCTATGAACAGGGGTGGGGGGAGATTGGACAGGGGTCCTGATTTTATTCCTTACACCAAGGCCCATGCCACCCATGCTTTGTTACTGCTCAATATCGCCCACACTATACGCTCTATCACAAGACCATGACCCAGCCAACAGTCAAACTAAATCCACTATTTCTAGACCAATACCCAGTACACCCAAATTATTACCAGATGCAATGGGATCAACACCGAACCTATACCCAGCGTAGCATCCAAACTCTATACTCACTGCCCTGAGTCCCAGCCTACACCCAACACAATCATATTTCCAGCTCATCCAACATCAATCCAGAAAGCCAACCCTAAACCCAGCACCCTGCCACGCTACAACTACCAAGCAGCCATCAGTGCAGCATCGTAACGAGCTGGGCGATTGGCGTGGGAATGGATCAGATGGATGGGATGGGAAGTCATAGACCCTCAATGAGTGCTTCACAGCAACAATAAACATGACACTAAAAGTTACAGCTGCAACTCTACACCCGGCAGGATGTGATTGTGTGAAGTCCTCTCTTTAATAAGAATAGAAGTCAAACACATACTAAACAAGAGCACTGCGCTCCCCCCAACAATAAATACTCGCTCTCCGCTGAGGGTCAGCGCCGCCGCCGCCACCTGCCACCACCGCTCCTGTTGGTGTAGGAGCTCAAGTCGACACACTATTCACGACAGTTCTTCCGGTCCCGGCGTTCGCTCCCTCTCGCTGGTGCTGCTGCTGGTCCCATGGCGTCAGCGGCGCCGTTAGGGCTGGGGTGGTGCGAGTGGACCCGGTAACGCTACGGCTATTGCCGCATCACCGCCATCATTCTTCCCACACTTTCTGAATTTCGATGCTCGTCTCACGAGCCTGTACAAAGTCCGGGACGTTTCAAGTTTCTGCTGCCTGGGTCCCCTTCCCCATTGATCTGTGGGGTTGGAGGCGACCGCTCCGTGCCAGGGGTGGGGGGGGGGGTAGACCAGGCGTCTTCATTACGGGAGGGGGCTCCACTCCGCAACATGGCACGGGCGCGTAGCGAAGTTTGACTTGGGCGTGTGCGTGCCACACGAGTTGTGTGTGATATGGGTGTGTATGGATGACATGCGATGTGTATCGAGGTCTGTGCACATCGAGGCAATGTATACACAGATGTGTGTGTGTAGCCAACTGTGCCCACGGTTGGCGCAGCAGGGAGAACAGGAGGTGGAACTACCAGTCATCTCAGTTAACCCATAACACCTGGGTCTACCCTGTGGCCTTCTGCCAGTGGTCTTTCGACACTTCATCTGGCCTTATAGTGCACTTAGCCTGGCACATGCGCTGTGGTGATATCGCCAGAGAATGCCATTTGTTGTTGGTGCACCAGTCATGGTTAACATTCGTGGTGAATGATGTCTGTTACTGGTCCTGGGCCTCCACTAGGTTGACTCAGCCTTAAATGAGTAATAGGTGTGGAGTTAAACATCAGCACTGGGGAGACATATATAGTTGGATCTGCTGCTCGCTACACCACCCTCTCATGCGCTGCACCGGTCTTAATGCGTGCTGGCTAACAGGACTTGCGTGCGAGTACAGGTCTGCGCATGCAGGGGCAGTGCGTGTGTACAGATGTGCGGGTGCAAAATCCGGTGTGTGCAGAGGTGTGTGTGTACAGGTGTGACGACAGGCAGGTGTGAGCACAGGTGGGTGTGCGTACGTGTAGAGGTCTGCGCATGACAGCAGTGGCGGTGTGGCCAGGGTGGTCTAGCTCTGTGTGATCTGCAGCGACTGCAGCATGTCCTCCACCATCTTGACGGAGCCCTTGCCGTCCTTCTGTGCCGAACCCACAAGCTGCGTGCGGCAAAACGGCACAAACGTGTGAAGACACGGCACCAGAGACAACACCACAGCCATCAAACTGGAGTGGGCCGTGCAACCCAGAAGTCAGAGCGCCAAGCCAGCACCGCTGGAATCCTGCGTTTACATCCAGGTGTTAACCACTGCCTCGGATTAAATTGGGTTCTCGAGTATAAAGAGTTGAATGTCTCAGCCAGGTTACAAATCACAGCACAAAAAAAACCCTGCAAATTAAACTAGGTTCTGAAATGGAGATGGGCCGTATCTAAATTAAATGTAATTCATGATCTATCACAATTATAATTGGTATATAATTTACACACCTCAAAGTATTGTATCCACGTGACATTTCCTCCAGTAATTTGAATTTACAGGGTAAATATAGATACTCAAGGAAATATGGATAACTGAGGAAGATGATTTGATTGCAAAGCCTCGAAATCTCCCACCAATCCCAATAGCACCACTCATTCAACCTCCTAACTCTCTCCTGATACAAGCTTCCGCTTTCATTCTTTGTTCCTGTGTAAGATATGGGAGCCATTGCTTTCACAATATTCAATCACCCACTGACAAGTCACAGGGTCATTAGAAAGTAGTGGGGCATCTAAAAATGGACCATGCTGTACTCTGCCGATCTCCGCTTGATCTGAGCCCAGCGCTGCGGAGAGTGTCACCTGGTAGGCCCTGGAGATTTGCGAGGCGGCCCACGACGCATACTTGAGGTTGTCCTTCTTGTTCTTGGTGTTCGTCTTGGGGTTGGAGGCGACATGCACGGAGGACTGGGGAGAGTGGCGGAGGATATACGCGGGGTCAGACAATGTCCCCTCGCCCTGGGTCACAGCTCACCACAAGGCACACATTGCACGGCAAGGCCGACAGCTCACCATCAAGTTCGTTGAACACCGGTTTAAAACAGCTCATTACTAACCACGCAGCTTAAGACAGCACACTGCACATCACACAGCTCACCGTATAGTTGACAGCTCACCAAACCACATAGCTTTCATATCTCACCACACAGCTAACAGCTAGACGTACAGCTCACATTTCACCGCACCAAACAAGAGCGCTGCTCAGATTGCCAAACAGCATACATCTCATCTCAGATCTTACCGTGTCTCAGCACACAGCTCACGTGATCTCAACTCAAAGCTCTCACCTCACCACGTCTCAGTGCACTCCTCACTTGTAGCATTACTCACTGCGTAGCTCACATCTGTCACTACAACCGACCGCACACAGCGGCCATATATATGGCAGATGCTGAGTGGGCACGGCTGCCCGGCATCTCCCAGTGCTGCCCTCACCATGTAGAGGCCGAACAGGGCGCGCATGTTGATGTTGTTGAGCTTGAGTGCCTGAGCGAAGTACTTCCTGGCCACCTCCATGTTGTCCAGACCTCCCTGCGTGTACTTCACCTGCAAGCAGCGCGTGCAGAAGCAGCAGGGTTAGGTGAGCAGCCAATGGCTGCGCCGACCACCGCGTCGGCGACACGGCCCAGTGGTGGCGCATTCATCATTTCTGCAGAGGTTTGTGGTTTAAATCTGGCAGGCACACCCTGGGCAATACTGCGGACGTTTTCACCATAAAATTCTACCCGCCGTCCACTTCACGGTGGCCATTTCAGATCCCGTGATGTCATTAGAAGAAGAGAAGAAACATTGCGGATACACACATTGCAACCCAATTGTTGCCAATTTGAAAAATAGCAAATTGCACCACAAAGTACTTCATTGGTAAACACATGGAAATTGTCACTAGCACAATAAAAGTTGTAATCGATAACAGTCGACACGTTTATAGAATAGAGCAAGGTTATAAGAGCCTGGAAAAAGAAACGATGGGAGAGAATTCCAAAGTAGAGCAGTGCGAAGGAAGAAGCAGAAGCAAAACGTCCCGTGACCTGCAGTGCAGGGGTTGAACACAGTGTGCAGGATGACACGAAACAGTCAGTCCAGTAGACCAAGTCCTCAACATGGGAGGAGGAATCCAGGAGTGAAGTTCGTGGGAGCAGTAACAATAAGAAGGTGCCTAACCGCCAGTGAGCAAGTGCATTTTGTAGGCCACGGGGGCAGGCCTGGGGGCACCAACCTCTGCATATTTCTGGCAGAACAGGTGATTGTGGGGGTTGAAAAGGATGAGCTCCTCCAGGCAGAAGGCCGCCTTGCTGTACCTGCACCAAAGACAAAGATCGTCCATGTAGCCTACATGGACTGTTGGGGTGAGTGCTTTTAGCGAGTACCTTTATAGATCGGGACGGCACATGAATGGGGTGGGTGGCCAACAACTACGTCCGTCTGCCTTCACCTCTCTCGTGCTGATGTTTATACACCGCAACAGGTATTCATTTATGGCCGAGTTGACCTACAGGAGGCCCAGAACCGATTCAAATATTCGCAATTGTTGGTCGAGTGGACATTGAACTTAATTACCACACAACCACGCTAACAACAGCCACCATTTGCAACTTAGTGGAGGTTGCATTACCATGACGCTTCTGCCAGGCTCGGTGCACTTGAAGGCCACAAAGTGTCGAAGACTTGCTGGCAGGGGGCCATGGGGCAGACCTCGGTGTTACAGGTTAACTATCTCAAGAGGACTGGCAGATGTACCACCTGTGCTCCCCAATGTCTCAACTCCACAACTGCTCCAGTGGTCTCAACTTACGACATACAAGCACATTGCAAGTGGCCTACAGGTAATGAGTGTGTGAAGGGACTCACTCAAGCTCGGACACATAGAGGTCTGCCAGCTCCTGCCACGCCTCCTGGTCAGCGACGAATCTGCGAAGGCCGGCGAGAGTACGGATCACAGGCGGCACAGACTCATGTGGGCACTGCAATGGTTTCTGACATATTTCAGGCACCTTAACGAGGTGCGTAATCGTTAATATAATCGTGAATCGGCATGTTTTTCTTGAGCAGAGTATGTGGACCAATTAGGACACCGTGGTGTCGGACGTGCTCATCCACACCAGAATGGTGGCGATTGTGCATCCAATTTTGTGTACATGGCAAACTATCAACTGATTGAACGAAACTTATTTTGTAGAACTGTACATAAACACCTTTGACCAAATCACTTGGAATGCCTCCAATCTTATCAGATGTATGTATTGATGTTGAACTTCTTTCGCACTGTACTTAGCCAACCATGATAATCAGAGGTGCAAGAAGCTGATGAGCGATCACCATTTACAACGGTTTTTGTGGGCGGCTGCACTTCTATGCTCACGCATCTACGATCCCCACCTGTACCAACCTGCACTCACCAGTGTGGAGCAGAATGGTCAATCCCTGATCACCCGCACAGCACCCAGAGGCACTCATCCTGCAGTGGACTAACAAAAGGGCTGTGCATGCCCACAGAATGATGCGCCATGTGTGATCATTACAATGCTTTTCAACTGGTGGCTGTGAAGTCACATCAGTTGTGGTAGTGCCCAAGCGTATCTGTGACTGGGAGGTAGATGTTGCGTGCACCACCGTGGAAATAACATGAGGGCCTCTTGCCCTACCCTGCCCCCCAGTGTCCCGCACCCCCCTGCCCGGTTCACTCACAGCTTGAGGTACTCGTTGAGCTCTTTGACGGCCTCCGCCACTTTTCCCTGGGCCTTGAGGATTGCGATCTTGCGTTTTCTCGCTGCCTGCCGCACAAGAATCACGAGTCCCCACGTCACTCACCACGCACGGACCAGCGTCGCAAAAACAACTGGGTCAATACTCACCGCCACCTAGGCCTGGTCCTCACCACCATTGAGGCTTAGTTCTCACCACCAAAATTGCGGACGTATTTTTCATACGAGGTTCTGCAGTTTCGCGATATTGCGGCGACCGTACCCAGCACCGCCAAAGCGGCAGGTTCTGTGCCGAGGTGCACAGCTCACGGCACCCTGCGAATTGCACGTCTGTCCATCCGCATGCACTCACGCGCGCACGTACTCACTCACCGTGTTAGCGTCGTCTTCCTGGATGATCTCGTCGTAGAGTTTGTTGGCCTCATCATACCTCACGAAACAAACACGGATTATCACAGAGCATCCTTGCAATAGCAGCAGTAGCAGCAGCACATGCCACAACACCCACACTTGGTGCACAGCAATCCGTCACGGGCATTGCCAAAGAAAATTAAACAAAGGTGCAAAAGTGCATAAAGAAGCATGAAGAGCTACATTCTTGAAATGACACTGCGACAGGAAAAGGAGCAAATGCATTAGAGGAGACATCAAAGTGAAAGGCGTCGTATTGACTGTTCAAAATGAGTACGTGGGCTTGGGCAGGTCCTTTGAAGGGACGATAGCTGGTGGTCGAGTCTAACACTGGGTTGGCAGTCCAAGAAGGGAGCTCGGCCGTGGGTGCGTCCACCATGGAACTGAAGCAATGAAATTGACTCGGCTGCAGGTACTAAATGTACTGTTGCATCACAGGGCCATGATAAGACGGTGGTGGCTTGGGGAGATATTCACGCCGCAGAGCATTGGCCGTGGCTGAATATGATGATCAGAGCAGACTCACGGAGAGAGCAACACTTACTTCTCCTGGAACTCATACTTCATGCCCTCAAGCCTCCTCACACGGTGGCTGCCAGGAAACTGCCTCCGCAGCTGTTTCAGGCAGTGCTGTAACACAGCACAGCACACAGTGGTCAACAGCAGCACAGATGCAGAACACAGCACACAGTGGCCTACAGCAGCACAGATGCACAACACAGCACACACACAGTGGTCTACAGCAGCACAGATGCACAGCACAGCATCACACACAGTGGTCTACAGCAGCACAGATGCACAACACAGCACCACACACAGTGGTCTACAGCAGCACAGATGCACAACACAGCACAGCACACAGTGGTCTACAGCAGCACAGATGCACAACACAGCACAGCACACAGTGGTCTACAGCAGCACAGATGCACAACACAGCACAGCACACAGTGGCCTACAGCAGCACAGATGCACAACACAGCACACACACAGTGGTCTACAGCAGCACAGATGCACAACACAGCATCACACACAGTGGCCTACAGCAGCACAGATGCAGAACACAGCACACAGTGGCCTACAGCAGCACAGATGCACAACACAGCACACACACAGTGGTCTACAGCAGCACAGATGCACAACACAGCACACAGTGGTCTACAGCAGCACAGATGCACAGCACAGCATCACACACAGTGGTCTACAGCAGCACAGATGCACAACACAGCACACACACAGTGGCCTACAGCAGCACAGATGCAGAACACAGCACACAGTGGCCTACAGCAGCACAGATGCACAACACAGCACACACACAGTGGTCTACAGCAGCACAGATGCACAGCACAGCATCACACACAGTGGTCTACAGCAGCACAGATGCACAACACAGCAGCACAGATGCACAACACAGCAGCACAGATGCACAACACAGCACCACACACAGTGGTCTACAGCAGCACAGATGCACAACACAGCACCACACACAGTGGTCTACAGCAGCACAGATGCACAACACAGCACCACACACAGTGGTCTACAGCAGCACAGATGCACAACACAGCACAGCACACAGTGGTCTACAGCAGCACAGATGCACAACACAGCACAGCACACAGTGGTCTACAGCAGCACAGATGCACAACACAGCACACACACAGTGGCCTACAGCAGCACAGATGCTCAACACAGCACACACACAGTGGCCTACAGTGGGACAGGCACACAATCGTGAACCAGGTCGCAGTCAGCTGTGGCGTCTGGCTTCACGCTTGGCGTGAGCAGTGACTGTGCGTGCAACAAGCCGGGCGGCACTTACGACTGCGAGGTCGAGGCGTGAGCAGTCCAGCGCTGCAATGCACACCTGCTCGTAAACGATCCAAACTGCGGGTTGACACGAGGCGCAGGACACGCGTTAATTACCGCAGCATTGCTTAGGAGGATGCATCCGTCGTGACTTTCTTGCCAACCGACATGCATTGTTATGTATGTTGGTGGTCATGCTCTACTAGTGTTAGTGCTATGCTGGTGGTAGTGCTATGCTATTGCCATGCTGGTGGTGGTTAGTAGTAGCTAAAATGAAGGAATACGCCCGGAATGATATCAACCGCAAAGATGGAATCTGCTCATGTGCACGTGTTAGATGGATTGTTACCCGCAGGACCATGCGATGTTGACGGTTTGGGAAAGCCTTCATCAAGCAATGGATAGAACAAGTTTGATGATGCTAAGAAGGTGGTCATGCTAGCATTACAGTAGTGCTTTATTGGCGGTAGTAGTAATAGAATGTGGTAGTAGTAGTGATATCGATGGTAGGAGTCGTCAGATCAGGTGGTGGCTAGACTGATGGTAGTGGCAGGTTCAGGAGGTGCCCTCACTGTCATCGCCAAGCCGGGACGCATGTTCATTAATGATCTCCTCTCCGACCTCCAGGATCTGCTCACTGTTTCGACAGTTCTCCTCCCTCCATTTCCGAAGCTTGTCCCTCATCTCTGCAAAGAGACGATGATTCGGTCAAGGGAGGAGCATGCAGCAATCACGGACGATGGCACCCGGCACCCTAAAGCCGTACGCTCTAGAAGGCAGCTCTTGGGTTGGCCGGGTGGCTCACAGATCTGAGCATTGCGCCGGCAAAACTCATACCGTGGGTTCGAATCACGACATGCACCTGTGGTTAAAATGGGTTCTTAAATATAGCGAGTGGATGGTCACAGTTACCAATGACCACACTGAAAACTCATTGCATGGAATTTGGTCCCGCACTTAATTTTGATGAATTCCAGATCTGAGAATTAAAAATGATCGTTTTGACTCTGATGCAACTAACATCACTCTTCGTGTCAGAGCGGGTGAGAGGGTGCTGCTCTCTACTACTGTGTGACCAGAGTCT